>NC_134514.1:450617-455617 GCF_027942865.1 Odontesthes bonariensis | reverse complement strand
CCACTGGCAGTTTGTTCCACTTATTTGCAGCATAACAGCTAAATGCTGCTTCTCCATGTTTAGTCTGGACTCTGGACTGGACCAGCTGGCCTGAGTCCTTGGATCTAAGAGCTCTGCTGGGTTTATATTCTCTGAACATATCACAGATGTATTTTGGGCCTAAACCATTCTGGGATTTGTAAACCATCAGCAGGCTTTTAAAATCTATTCTGTGACTGACTGGAAGCCAGAGTAAAGATTTTAAAGCTGCTGTGATGTGTTCAGATCTCTTAGTCCGGGTTAAAACTCTAGCAGCAGCGTTCTGGATGAGCTGCAGATGTTTAATGCTCTTTTTGGGAAGTCCAGTTAAAAGAGCGTTACAGTAATCGAGTCTACTGGAGATGAATGCATGGATGAGTTTCTCCTGGAAACCTTTAATTCTGTTGATATTTCTGAGGTGGTAAAAAGCTGCCTTGGTGACAGCTTTGATGTGGCTGCTGAAAGTCAGATCTGAGTCTATCAACACTCCGAGGTTACGAACTTGGTCAGTGATTGTAAGGTCCCGAGTCTCAAGATATTTACCAACGCTGACCCTCTTCTCTGTGCTACCAAACAGAATGATCTCAGTTTTGTCTTCATTTAATTGTAGAAAATTCTCTCTCATCCAGGTGTTTACTTCCTCCAGACACTGACACAGTACGTCTGCTGGGCTGCAGTCGCCATGGTGACAGAGACACATAAAGTTGTGTATCGTCTGCATAACTGTGATAATTGATGTTAAAATTCTGCAATATCTGACCCAAAGGGAGCATATACAAGTTAAACAGAAGAGGTCCAAGAATTGACCCCTGGGGGACTCCACAAGTCATGGCCACTCGCTCAGATTCATAGCTGCCAATTGTAACAAAATAACTCCGGCCTTCTAAGTAGGACCTGAACCAGTTAAGGACCGCTCCAGAAAGTCCAACCCATCAAACCATCCATCCACCCATCCATCATCCATCCATCCATCCACCCATCCATCATCCATCCATCCATCCATACATCCATCATCCATCCATCCATACATCCATCATCCATCCATCCATACATCCATCATCCATCCATCCATACATCCATCATCCATCCATCCATCCATCCAACCAACCATCCAACCATTAATCCATCCATCAATCCATCCATACATCCATCCAACCAACCATCCATCAATCCATCCAACCAACCATCCAACCATTAATCCATCCATCATCCATCCATCCATCCATCCATCCATCCACCCATCCATCCATCCATCATCCATCCATCATCCATCCATCCATCCATCATCCATCCATCCATCCATCCATCCATCCACCCATCCATCATCCATCCATCCATCCAACCATCCACCCATCCATCCATCCATCCATCCATCCATTAATCCATCCATCCATCCATCATCCATCCACCCATCCATCCAACCATCCAACCACCCACCCATCCATCCATCCATCCATCCATCATCCAACCATCCACCCATCCATCCATCCATCCATCCTTCCATCCAACCATCCACCCATCATCCATCCATCATCCATCCATCCATCCATCCATCCATCCATCCATCCATCCATCCATCATCCACCCATCCATCCATCCATCATCCATCCATCATCCATCCATCCATCCAACCATCCACCCATCCATCCATCCATCCATCCAACCACCCACCCATCCATCCATCCATCCATCCATCCATCATCCAACCATCCACCCATCCATCCATCCATCCATCCATCCAACCATCCACCCATCCATCCATCCATCATCCATCCATCATCCATCCATCCATCCATCATCCACCCATCCATCCATCCATCCATCCATCCATCCATCCATCCAACCATCCACCCATCCATCATCCATCCATCATCCATGCAACTATCCACCCATCCATCCATCCATCCATCCATCATCCATCCATCATCCATCCATCCATCCATCCATCATCCATCCACCCATCCATCCAACCATCCAACCATCCATACATCCATCATCCATCCAACCAACCATCCAACCATTAATCCATCCATACATCCATCCAACCAACCATCCATCAATCCATCCAACCATCCAACCATCCAACCATTAATCCATCCATCATCCATCCATCAATCCATCCAACCATCCATCCATCCATCACCCATCATCCATCCATCATCCATCCATCAATCCATCCAACCAACCATCCAACCATCCATCCATCCATCCAACCATCCTCCACCCATCATCCATGAGTTGGTCCATCCATCAAACAATCCATCCACCCATCCATCATCCATCCATCCATCCATCCATCATCCATCCATCAATCCATCCAACCATTCATCCATCCATCACCCATCATCCATCCATCATCCATCCATCAACCCATCCAACCAACCATCCAACCATCCAACCATCCATCAATCCATCCAACCATCCTCCACCCATCATCCATCCATCATCCATCAGTTGGTCCATCCATCCATCATCCATCCATCAGTTGGTCCATCCATCAAACCATCCATCCACCCATCCATCATCCATCATCATCATCCATCCATCCATCTATCCATCATCATCATCCATCCATCATCCATCCATCCATCCATCCATCATCCATCATCATCATCCATCCATCCATCTATCCATCATCATCATCCATCCATCATCCATCCATCCATCCATCCATCAGTTGGTCCATCCATCCATCCATCCATCCACCATCCATCATCCATCCATCCATCATCCATCCATCCATCCATCATCCATCATCCATCATCCATCCATCCATCCATCAGTTGGTCCATCCATCCATCCATCCACCATCCATCATCCATCCATCCATCCATCCATCATCCATCCATCAGTTGGTCCATCCATCCATCCATCCATCCATCCATCCATCCATCCATCCATCCATCCATCATCCATCATCCATCCATCCATCCATCAGTTGGTCCATCCATCCATCCATCCACCATCCATCATCCATCCATCCATCCATCCATCATCCATCCATCAGTTGGTCCATCCATCCATCCATCCATCCATCCATCCATCCATCCATCCATCCATCCATCCATCCATCCACCATCCATCATCCATCCATCCATCCATCCATCATCCATCCATCCATCATCCATCCATCAGTTGGTCCATCCATCCATCCATCCATCATCCATCCATCCATCCATCCATCCACCATCCATCCATCCATCATCCATCCATCCATCATCCATCCATCCACCATCCATCATCCATCCATCCATCATCCATCCATCCACCATCCATCATCCATCCATCCATCATCCATCCATCCATCCATCCATCCATCATCCATCCATCCATCCATCATCCATCCATCAGTTGGTCCATCCATCCATCCATCATCCATCCATCCATCCATCCATCATCCATCCATCCATCATCCATCCATCCATCCATCCATCCATCCATCCATCCATCCATCCATCCATCAGTTGGTCCATCCATCCATCCACCATCCATCATCCATCCATCCATCATCCATCCATCCACCATCCATCATCCATCCATCCATCATCCATCCATCCATCCATCCATCATCCATCCATCCATCCATCATCCATCCATCAGTTGGTCCATCCATCCATCCATCATCCATCCATCCATCCATCCATCATCCATCCATCCATCATCCATCCATCATCCATCCATCCATCAGTTGGTCCATCCATCCATCCACCATCCATCCATCCATCAGTTGGTCCATCCATCCATCCATCCATCATCCATTCATCCATCCATCATCCATCCAACATCCATCCATCCATCCATCATCCATCCATCCATCCATCCATCATCCATCCATCCATCCATCCATCCATCCATCCATCATCATCCATCCATCAGTTGGTCCATCCATCCATCCATCCATCCATCCACCATCCATCAATCAATCCATCCATCCATCCATCAGTTGGTCCATCCATCCATCCATCATCCATCCATCCATCCATCCATCATCCATCCATCATCCATCCATCCATCCATCCATCCATCCATCCATCATCATCATCCATCCGTCATCATCCATCCATCCATCATCAATCATCCATCCATCCATCCATCCATCCATCATCATCATCCATCCACCATCCATCCATCCATCAGTTGGTCCATCCATCCATCCATCATCCATCCATCATCATCATCCATCCACCATCCATCCATCCATCCATCAGTTGGTCCATCCATCCATCATCCATCCATCCATCCATCCATCCATCCATCATCATCCATCCACCATCCATCATCCATCAGTTGGTCCATCCATCCATCCATCCATCATCCATCCATCCATCCATCCATCATCCATCCATCCATCCATCCATCATCATCATCCATCCATCCATCCATCCAACATCAATCATCCATCCATCCATCCATCCATCCATCCATCCATCATCCATCCATCATCCATCATCATCATCATCCATCCATCATCAATCATCCATCCATCCATCCATCCATCATCATCATCCATCAATCATCCATCCATCCATCCATCCATCATCCATCCATCATCCATCCATCCATCCATCCATCCATCCATCCATCCATCATCATCATCCATCCATCCATCCATCATCCATCCATCAGTTGGTCCATCCATCCATCCATCCATCCATCATCCATCCATCATCATCATCCATCATCATCATCATCCATCCATCCATCCATCCATCCATCATCATCATCCATCCATCCATCCATCCATCATCATCATCCATCCATCCATCCATCCATCATCATCATCATCATCCATCCATCATCAATCATCCATCCATCCATCCATCCATCCATCCATCATCCATCCATCATCCATCCATCCATCCATCCATCATCATCCATCCATCCATCATCCATCCATCCATCCATCATCATCATCATCCATCCATCATCATCCATCCATCCATCATCCATCCATCCATCCATCCATCCATCAGTTGGTCCAT
>NC_134514.1:365840-425840 GCF_027942865.1 Odontesthes bonariensis | reverse complement strand
CGACAACAGAACGCCACCAGACGCGGAAGTGAGAGGACAAAGGCGCGCGGGCTGTTTGTTGCTGGTGTTCGGGTCTAAGTTCGGTTTAGTTCGGGTCTAAGTTCGGTTTAGTTCGGGTCTGTTCGGTATCAGCTGATGCTCAGGATGATGTTCAGGACATGGACCCCCATGCTCGCGGCGCTGCTCGGGCTCTGTTTCCTGGTCCGGGCCGAACCGGCGCGCAGCTGCGAGTGGGACGGGTCCACGGCCCGGGATCAGGGCCTGAGCCCGGCCTCGGTGGAAGCCGGGGGCGCGGCTCCTGGACCTGTCCGAGGAGGTGCGGGACGCGGAGGGCTGCCGCGCCGCCTGCTGCCGGGACCCGGCCTGCGACCTGGCCCTGGTCGGGTTCCCTATGGACGGAGGCCCACAGTGCTCGCTGGTGAGCTGCGTGAGCCGCGGCCGCGACGTGTGCGCGCTGCAGCGCAGCTCCCAGTTCCAGGTGTTCCGCAGGAAGGCGCGCGGAGGGGCCGCGCACATCGAGCCGCGGGGGGCCGCGGAGCCGCGGAACAACGCCACCGACAAAGGTAAGAGTATTGAGTATTGATTATTGATGAGAGGGTCACATGGTGCACTCTGATGATGATGCGTTCAGACAGATTGATCACTGATGGATCGATCAGCTGATTAATTGATCAGCAGATTGTTTTGATCAGAAACTGTTGAGCTGGATCAGAACCAAAGATCACCAGTTCATCATGTTTGGGTTTAACTTCCTGCTGCTGGGAAACTCACCTGCTGCTTCCTGATTGGTCGGTGAAACTCACCTGCTGCTTCCTGATTGGTCGGTGAAAAACAGGAAGCCAGCTCCCCTGTGTTATTGTTACTGAGTATTTCAGGTATTTTTCTCTCTGATCAGTAACTCTGACAGACTGACGCTGGGGGTCATGTGACACAACGGACCAATGAGGGCGGTGGAAGCCGGCAGCTGAAGCAGTGATGATAACAGTCAGAACCAGTTGTTGTTTCCTGGCTCAGCGGGGGCTCAGCGGGGGCTCAGCGGGGGCTCAGCTCTCCAAACAAAGCTGTGATTGGCTGCTGTGTGTCTAAGGTGTGCCTCCACCAGCAGCTTGTTGTGTAACTGGACTCACCTGGTGGGGGGCTGAGCTCAGAGAGGTTCAGGTACGGCTGGTCGGGCCGGTTCTACAGGTCTGACACTCACCTGTGTCCTCTCAGAGCAGGGGGAGGGGCTTCCTGTTTATCACACTAATGTTTGAGCAGTGAGTCATCAGGCCTCAGATCAGCCGCCTCAGGCCTCAGATCAGCTGCCTCAGATCAGCTGCCTCAGATCAGCCGCCTCAGGCCTCAGATCAGCTGCCTCAGGCCTCAGATCAGCTGCCTCAGGCCTCAGATCAGCTGCCTCAGGTCTCAGATCAGCTGCCTCAGGCCTCAGATCAGCTGCCTCAGATCAGCCGCCTCAGGTCTCAGATCAGCTGCCTCAGGCCTCAGATCAGCTGCCTCAGGCCTCAGATCAGCTGCCTCAGGCCTCAGATCAGCCGCCTCAGGTCTCAGATCAGCTGCCTCAGGCCTCAGATCAGCTGCCTCAGGTCTCAGATCAGCCGCCTCAGGCCTCAGATCAGCCGCCTCAGGCCTCAGATCAGCTGCCTCAGGCCTCAGATCAGCCGCCTCAGGCCTCAGATCAGCTGCCTCAGGCCTCAGATCAGCCGCCTCAGGCCTCAGATCAGCCGCCTCAGGCCTCAGATCAGCTGCCTCAGGCCTCAGATCAGCCGCCTCAGGCCTCAGATCAGCTGCCTCAGGCCTCAGATCAGCCGCCTCAGGCCTCAGATCAGCTGCCTCAGATCAGCTGCCTCAGATCAGCCGCCTCAGGCCTCAGATCAGCCGCCTCAGGCCTCAGATCAGCCGCCTCAGGCCTCAGATCAGCCGCCTCAGGCCTCAGATCAGCCGCCTCAGGCCTCAGATCAGCCGCCTCAGGCCTCAGATCAGCTGCCTCAGATCAGCTGCCTCAGGCCTCAGATCAGCCGCCTCAGGCCTCAGATCAGCCGCCTCAGGCCTCAGATCAGCCGCCTCAGGCCTCAGATCAGCCGCCTCAGGCCTCAGATCAGCTGCCTCAGATCAGCCGCCTCAGGCCTCAGATCAGCCGCCTCAGGCCTCAGATCAGCCGCCTCAGGCCTCAGATCAGCCGCCTCAGGCCTCAGATCAGCGGCCTCAGGCCTCAGATCAGCTGCCTCAGGCCTCAGATCAGCTGCCTCAGGCCTCAGATCAGCCGCCTCAGGCCTCAGATCAGCCGCCTCAGGCCTCAGATCAGCCGCCTCAGGCCTCAGATCAGCCGCCTCAGGCCTCAGATCAGCCGCCTCAGGCCTCAGATCAGCCGCCTCAGGCCTCAGATCAGCCGCCTCAGGCCTCAGATCAGCCGCCTCAGCTTGTCTCTCTCTGCAGTGCTCTGTCTCCTGCCGGTGAAGGTGGGCTCCTGCCGAGCTGCCTTCTCCAGGTTTTTCTACAACGTGACGGCTGGGAGCTGCAGCGGCTTCATCTATGGAGGCTGTGAGGCCAACGGCAACAACTTTGACTCTCAGGAGGAGTGCGAGGCGGCCTGCAGCGGGGTCACAGGTGAGTTCCAGTTTATACGAGTCAGGCTGAACAGGTGACCTCAGCGGGGAACTGACCTGAACGGTCTCCATGGAAACGGTGAACAGAACTGATGCTTTATTTTTTTTCCAACAATATTTTTATTATAATTTTTTTACAGATATATCTGCCATATAACATAACCCACACAGTCAACAAGACAAACAAACGCCCTCTTAGATGCACATCTGCTTACAGTCCTTAGGTATACAAAGATAATAGTCCAAGGGTGAGGCTCCCTTGTTTAACATCATCCAACTTTATTCTTGTCTTTAGCTGGCGACTTCATCTTGAGACAAGTCCACAGTCTCAACAAAATTCAGGAAGGGTCTCCAAACTTTCTCAAATAGTTCCTTTTTCCCTTTTTGGAGATATGTTATCCGTTCCATAGGTAAAGTCTTCAGCATGTGCCTGGCCCATTGTTTGATACCTGGCCCATTGTGTGATACCTGGCCCATTGTTTGATACCTGGCCCATTGTTTGATACCTGGCCCATTGTTTGATACCTGGCCCATTGTTTGATACCTGGCCCATTGTTTGATACCTGGCCCATTGTGTGATACCTGGTCTTGTTGTTCTCTTCCAGAATAGTGCTATCAGTCTTTTAGCTTCTAATAGACACATGTCTATCAACAGTTGTTCACATTTGGTATACAAAGGTTTTTTGGATACAAACCTAAAATTAGAAAAAGTGGATCTAGTACAACCTCTTTTGAGACAAGGTGTTCTACAGTTTCTTTTATTGCTTTCCAAAATTTTTTTCATTTCCCTACATTCCCAGATACAATGAAACAAAGTCCCTCTTTCTTCTAAACATTTTGTGCATATGTCTGGTATACTAGAATTGTAGCGGTTTAATCTGACTGGTGTAATATAGATTCACATTAACCATTTGTACTGCAATAACCTCAAGCGAGAGTTAACTGTTTGTTTCTGAGCCCTTGTACAGACAGATTTCCAATTTACTCCCAGATCCGCTTTCCAGGCTTCCAGTTTCAGTGTTGAGTTCTCTGGGGAATTCAAAACCATAAAGTTATAGAATTCTGAAATCGCACCTTTACTTGTGCTATCTTTGCATGCAATTCTTTCTAGCCGGGACTTTGGTGGTTTGGTTAAGTCTTTATTTTTTGTCCTAATGTAGCTTCTGAGCTGAAGGTATTTAAAGAAGTACTTTTTAGTTATATTAAATTTCTGCCTGAGCTCTACAAAAGACATCATGTACATTGAATTTGCTTGATACAAATCCTGAATTTGATCTATTCCCTTTGTGGCCCATTGTTTAAATACATAATCTGCTCTTCCAGGAATAAAATCTTGGTTTCCCCATATTGGAGTAAACTGTGATAACATAACTGGTTCTTTTGTGAATTTTTTTACGTCATACCATATTTTGATCATGTCTTTAACAATAGGATTTGCTGTTTTTCCCAACAATCTTGGGACTGAATCAGAAAACATATACAGAGGTAGAGGTGGGCTTACCGATTCAGATTCCATTTCTGTCCATTGGGGGACGTCCCCGGCATTAAAGTAGTATCTAATAGTTCTAAGCTGGGCTGCCCAATAATACCACTTAATGTTCGGACACCCTAGTCCTCCCTCACTGTGAGGTAAGTGCAAGAGCGACATTCTAACCCTCGGCCGCTTATTTTGCCATAAAAACCCAACAATCAACTTTTTGAAACTGTCAAACCAGCCTGCAGGAGGCAGCAGAGGGACATTTTGAAAAACATACAATACTTTGGGGAGTATTCATTTTGTAGCTGTTGATCCTGCCAATCAGTGATAAGGGAAGAGGCATCCATCTATTGATGTTTTCAGTGATTTCTTTTGTTACACGTTTGTAGTTTTTCTTAATAATCATATCTAGATTTGAAAATATTTGAATTCCTAAATAAGTGAGTTCTTTGACTACCTTAAATTCTGAACTTAATTCTGGCAATATTTCTTTTTCATCCAATAGTAATAAAGAAGATTTAGTTTTATTTATATTATACCCTGAAATGTGACCATATTCCTCTAATAAATTAAGCACACTTGAAATAGATTCCTTTAAGTTTGAAATGAACAGAATTATATCGTCAGCATATAGTGAAAGTTTGTGTTCTATTTGTCTAACTGTAATGCCCGTTATAGTTTTATGGGACCTTATTGCTATGGCAAGAGGCTCCAATGCTAAAGTAAATAATAAAGGGGATAAAGGACACCCTTGGCGACATCCCCGTATGATAACAATTGGTTTAGACACGTTTTTATTTGTCAGTATTACTGCTGTAGGATTTAAATATAATAGATGTATCCATTTTTTTAAATTGTTTCCATAACCGAAACGATTTAAAATGTTGAATAGATACGGCCATTCAACTCGGTCGAACGCCTTCTCAGCATCTAGAGAAAGAAGTGCAGCACCTGATTTAACATCTATGTCATGAATAACGTTTAGAAGCCTCCTCACATTATGTAGACCCTGCCGCCCCAAAACAAAGCCATTTTGATCCCTGTGTATCACTGAAGGAAGAGAGTCTTGTAAGCGCATTGCTAATATTTTACAGAGTATTTTTAGGTCAGCGTTAAGCAAACTTATTGGCCTCATATTCTCACATTTATTGCTGGGTTTCCCTGGTTTGGGTAACACAAAGATTAAAGCGTTTGTCATAGATTTTGGTAGGCCACGATTGCGATATGCCTCCTGTAACATCTCTAAAATGGGATTTATTAGTTGTTTCTTAAATTTTTTATAAAAGTCTATAGGGAACCCATCAGGCCCAGCTTTCTTCCCTGCCTTCATGGAGTCAATAGCCTTTCCCAGTTCTTCTCCTGTAATTTCAGCTTCCAATTGATCTCTATAGCCTTCATCTATCGAGGGAATAATTAACTTATTTAGAAATGAGTCGTGTTCATGTATAACCGAGGTGTCTTGAGAATCATACAGCCTTTCATAGTACTTTCTAAACTCTTCATTTATTTTGATTGGATCTACTAAAGTTTCCCCTTTATTATTAATAATAGAGGTTATGTTTTTTTGTACTTCCAATTGTTTTATTTGCCATGCCAAGAGTTTCCCCTGTTTTTCTCCTTGTTCATAAAATGATTGATTTAATCTTAATAAGCTGGAGGCCGCTCTCTCTGCCGATTCTTTTTCATATTGCGCCTTTAATAACAGCAATTCCTTCTCGGTTTCTGTGTTGTCATTTCTAAAAACTTGTGCTTCTAGTGATTTAATCTTAGATTCTAATTGTTGTCTGCTTTTGCGTTGCTCTTTAGAAGCTGTGTAACTAATTATATAACCCCTTAAGCATGCCTTAAAAGCGTCCCATTTTATACAGGCTGAAGTTTGTGTGGTGTTGATACTGAAATATTCGTCTATCTTTTCTCCAACATAATTAAGAAATTTCTCATCTTTTAACCATTTCTGATGTAAACACCATCTAGGAGGGTCTTTCATAAGGCTGTTGTTAGAGTATATTAAATTACAGGGAGCGTGATCTGATAGAAGTATGCTATCATAGCAACAATCAGTTATATTTGAGAGTAATTCCCTTGAAATCAAAAAGTAGTCTATGCGTGAGTACGTTCTAAATGTTCTTGAGTGGCATGAGTAGGTTTTTTTTTAGTGGTGGGCATAGATTAATTTTTTTAATCTAGATTAATCTCACTGAAATCTTGAAATTTATCTAGATTAAAATGGCTCATTCAGAATATGCGTGCTACCCAAGTAATGACTAAAAATCAGTCTTTGAGACCGGGTTTCTTAATACAGGGGGTGCATTAAACCAGGGGCTCATTTCCTGTTTCCAAAACCCATCACTGATTGGGGGGGGCCCATTCAGAGAATTTTGTCCGGCGAAATTTTGGGGAAACGGGCGCTTTTAGCGGGTGAATTTCTATCTTAACGTGATACTGAGATGCGCAATATGGCACTTTAGGCTTGCCATAGCGTTGTGTGCAGTGCGTCTCTGTTGCGTTGTGTGCAGTGCGTCTCTGTTGCGTTGTGTGCAGTGCGTCTCTCTTGCGTTGTGTGCAGTGCGTCTCTATTGTGTGCAGTGCGTCTCTCTTGCGTTGTGTGCAGTGCGTCTCTATTGTGTGCAGTGCGTCTCTCTTGCGTTGTGTGCAGTGCGTCTCTGTTGTGTGCAGTGCGTCTCTGTTGTGTGCAGTGCGTCTCTGTTGTGTGCAGTGCGTCTCTGTTGCGTGCAGTGCGTCTCTGTTGTGTGCAGTGCGTCTCTGTTGTGTGCAGTGCGTCTCTGTTGTGTGCAGTGCGTCTCTGTTGTGTGCAGTGCGTCTCTGTTGTGTGCAGTGCGTCTTTGTTGTGTGCAGTGCGTCTCTGTTGCGTTGTGTGCAGTGCGTCTCTGTTGCGTTGTGTGCAGTGCATCTCTGTTGTGTGCAGTGCGTCTCTGTTGCGTTGTGTGCAGTGCGTCTCTGTTGCGTTGTGTGCAGTGCGTCTCTGTTGCGTTGTGTGCAGTGCGTCTCTGTTGTGTGCAGTGCGTCTCTGTTGTGTGCAGTGCGTCTCTGTTGTGTGCAGTGCGTCTCTGTTACGTTGTGTGCAGTGCGTCTCTGTTGCGTTGTGTGCAGTGCGTCTCTGTTGCGTTGTGTGCAGTGCGTCTCTGTTACGTTGTGTGCAGTGCGTCTCTGTTACGTTGTGTGCAGTGCGTCTCTGTTGCGTTGTGTGCAGTGCGTCTCTGTTGCGTTGTGCGCAGTGCGTCTCTGTTGCGTTGTGTGCAGTGCGTCTCTGTTGCGTTGTGTGCAGTGCGTCTCTGTTGCGTTGTGTGCAGTGCGTCTCTGTTGCGCCTCACGCGCTTGATCATCTCGAGGCTGGAATTCCACCGTGTTGGAACATCTTGCACGAGCGGCTCCTGAACTTACCCAAGGGAGGTTTGCTGGACTTTCAGCTCGTCTGCGTTGGCCGGACTGTGTTTGAAATGTCCCACCATCTCGCAGTGACATTACAATCGCTCTCTGTACAACATGTGCAACACACGGCAGATGCTGGAAGGGCAGTATCCTCCCTGCGGCCACCATATCAGGAGCGCTGTCTGTTCCAACAGAGCAGATTTTGTCAACTATCCCCCACAGATTAGCGACCTCCATAAACTGCCTAGCACAGGCTTCTGCAAAGTGGCGTTCTTCTGTTTTCATCACACCTAACGGCAGACAAAGTACATCGGCCTACACCCGAGCTAAATATCAAGGTAAAAGTCATCACAGTTTGCTTACCTATTTTGACCCAGTTCCCAACCCAACTTTGAGAATAGATTAACGGCGATATTTTTTATATCGCCCGATAAGACTCTCAAATTATCGCAGCACGTTAACGCCGATAACGGCCCACCACTAGTTTTTTTTATTAGGTTTTAAGTGTCTCCAGATATCTAGCAAGTCTAATTCTTTCATGAAATGATATATTGTTTCCCTACTTCTGGTGTGTGTTTGGTCAGCTCCTGAAGCCCTGTCCACAGTTCCAATCACCACCTATAATGTATTTTCCTGACAGCGATGAAAGGGCAAGGAAGAAATTAGTATAGAAAACATCATCATCAGAGTTGGGACCGTACACATTTACTAAGTTCAGAGTTTCTTGTAAGATGGATCCCTGAATAATCAGATATCTCCCCATTTTATCTCTAATAACATTTGTGACCTGAAAAGGAACAGAATTATGAATTAGGATCATTACTCCCCTGGCTCTTGAAGTAAACGGAGCTGTATATATTTCCCCCTGCCACCTCCTACGCAACTTCACACTTTCTTCCTCCAAAAGATGGGTTTCTTGTAAAAATACTATTCTAGAATTTAAATCTTTCAGTTTGTTCATGACTTGTTTGATTTTTTTCTACAGTTCCAGGATGTGCATTTAATTTCTGTTCTCTGCATCATGTCAACCTAAATGCTACTGATGCGATAACTCTGCAGATGCGTCCAAGAGGGTCAACAAAAAGAACTGAACAGTTAACAGACACCCATAAACCCTGAATTACATGAACAAACAAAACCCGGTTCCCAACCAAAAGGTCAGACCCTCCCAACATTTTGCTTCCAACCACTGGCATGTAGAGATCCTTATGATCTATTTTTTCGTTAACTAATTTATATTTTACCACCACCACCAAGTAAAAATAAATGTATGTATTGTACCAGACCTTCTCCTGGGTTTCCAACAATCTATTTATCCCTTTACAATTAAGGTGATCTCTAGTATGTATAACAAAGGTTGAACTTCCTAATAGAATAGTGAACTTAAAAGTATGAGTTATATATAATAAAGTATTTTTAAAGAGTCCAGCTTCACTTTATACATTGTGAACATAACGATGTCCTAACAGAAAAGTAAATGTAACAAAGAGATGCACCTACGCTACAATCTAACGGCATTGGATCTATTCAGTCACTCTGATGCACTAAACTGTCCCCTCTGAATCCGATCGATGAACGTTTGGACCTCGGCTGATGTGCTGAACCTGAAAGTTTCCCCTTGGTACGTCAGAATCAGTTTAGCCGGAGGGATGATGCCATGTCTCAGCCCGAGCTCGCGGAGGCGCATGCGGACTCCATCGTACTGCTTGCGCTGTTTGTGTATCTCCGTAGCGACATCGTTGTAGAGTTTCACCCGTTGGTTCTTATAGAGGATATCCGTTTTTTCCTTGCTTGCTCTGAATACTGTTTCCTTTTGTTTATAGTTAAGGAACCGCATTATTACGGTTCTTGGGGGAGCTTCTGCGTTTCTTTTCGGGCCGACGCGGTGGGCTCTTTCGAGAATCAGCGGGTTTCTCATGGCAGGCAAATCCAACACTTCTGGTAACCAGCTTTCCAAAAATCCACACACATCAGAGCCTCGCGGTCATACCCGGAAGCACTGATGCTTTATTAATCCCCAGAAGGAGATTATAAAGTGAAATGGATTTAAATCCTGATGATGTCATCAGTGTTCGAAACTGCATACTGCATACTACATACTGCATACTACATACTGCATACTACATACTGCATACTACACACTGCATACTACACACTGCATACTACACACTGCATACTGCATACTACACACTGCATACTACACACTGCATACTGCATACTACATACTACATACTACATACTGCATACTGCATACTGCATACTACATACTGCATACTACATACTGCATACTACACACTGCATACTGCATACTACATACTGCATACTACATACTACATACTGCATACTGCATACTACATACTGCATACTGCATACTGCATACTGCATACTACATACTACATACTGCATACTGCATACTACATACTGCATACTACACACTGCATACTACATACTGCATACTACATACTGCATACTGCATACTACATACTGCATACTACATACTGCATACTACACACTGCATACTGCATACTACACACTACATACTGCATACTGCATACTGCATACTGCATACTACATACTGCATACTACATACTGCATACTACACACTGCATACTACATACTACATACTACATACTGCATACTACATACTACATACTACATACTGCATACTACATACTACATACTTACATACTGCATACTACATACTGCATACTGCATACCGCATACTGCATACCACATACTGCATACTACATACTACATACTGCATACTGCATACTGCATACTACATACTTACATACTACATACTGCATACTGCATACCACATACGACATACTGCATACCACATACTGCATACTGCATACTCATTCGATCAGACAGTATGCAGAGCGTTTACCCACAATGCATTTCGCTCCTGCCCGAGCCGAAATCAGCCGGCCTGAAGCTGATTTCCCTTAAGCTCTAAACTCTGTAAACTTTAGCAACATTTGAAACATTTTCAGGTGAGAAAGTAGTCGTTTAGATCCCCAACGTGTTGAAAACCTGACAAAATACCGGCTGTTTACCATTTTGTTCCCACGAATTCGGCGCTACTAAAGCTAGCCGCAGTGAGCTAACGCACTTCCGGTTATTTTCACAAAATAAAATACCCGTTGCCTTTTTTATCATAGGGAAAGCCATTACCATACAATTGGTGCTTTTGTTTTGAAAACAGGAAGTGAACCTACCCTCGTTGTAGCTAGCTTGAAACTGCCGTTTTGACAGGAAATGACGATCGGCGACGTCACGTTACGTTGCATCTTGGGTAGTTTGAGTATGAGTAGTAACCTCATGATGCATACCCAACATTTAGGAGAATCTAGTATGCATCCGGGAACTTAAAAAAAGTTAAAGTTAGTAGGAGTAGTAGGAGAAGTAGGCGGTTTCGAACACAGCCCGTGTTTGTTTCTGGATTTCTTTCAGCTCCCTGAACTCTCAATGCATCTCCTGTCAGTGGAAGCTTTGACCAATCAGGAGTCGGTGTGTCCCACACAAACTTCCAAAAGTGCGACTCTGGTGGGACTCGAACCCACAACCTTTGAATGCCTCCTCAGAGCTGACTAGAAGTCCAATGCGCTATCCATTGCGCCAAAGCTGGGGAACAATAGTCTGTTAAGGGGGGGAAGAAGAGAGGGGAAAGAAAGAGGAAGAAGAAAGCGGCTGATCCCAGAGTCGCGAGTTCGATCCCACCAGTCGCATATTATGTTTTAATGAAACGGCTCAAACTATAGTATAGTTTTAAAGTACGTATAAAGTATATAAAGTATGCATATTTCCTAAAGCATTTTCTGAGTGAAGTGAGTGATAAATTGTTCCTAGTTTATGCATAAAATTATTACTAATATTTCAGAATCAATAGCAGCTCATATTTATTCACAGTAAAAGATCATAGACCTCATCTGTTTTTAAAGAGCATAATATTTATTTGTCAACAACAAAAGGAGTGACTTAAACAATTTTTTTTAACCTAAAAAAAACTAAAAACTGTGAACAATCTTAGCATTTACTCCACAAATTTATAAATTTTAAAGTTGGATTGTAGTATATAAAACACATGTAGTATCATCACTAAAAAAAATAACCCTCTGTGAAATAAATTAAAAGATTGAGAGGTCTGAAACAGCAGTAACTATATACAATTAAAAAAAGTTTGTAAATGTTAAAAAAAGTATAAATGAGTACACACTTATGTCTTCTTTTTAATTTCTTCCGGCCACTGCTCTTTAGTTAGAGTTTCACCAGAGGGACAGTAAATTTGCCCTCTACATTGGCTGTGTCCTGTTGCAGCAATTCTGAACTGCCCGCATTTTTTGCACGTGTTGTGCAAAACTTTGCGGGTCAGTTTTCGGGGTGCTCTATTAGTGGAGCCTGCTAAGGGAGCCGGAGCAGGAGCCTGTGGAGGAGTGGCAGAAAACGTCCAAAAACTCTGTGTCTGTAGAGTAGTGGGGATAACACCAACCTGTGAGGCCTTTTGGGTGGGAGGGAGAAGCTGCCGCTGTCCTGGTGGATTTGTATCATCTGTAAATTTTAGCTTTCTTTTTAATTCGGTCTGTCCCACAGTGTTAGGTGTTAAACTGTAAATATGTGTTGGTTCTGAATGTGGTATGGCATAATGGGGACGTATATTGGCGGGGAGAAGTGGGTCAGCAGCTACAGAAAACCGGCTAGGAAGTTTTAGCCCTTGTTGCACCACAGCTGTTTCCTGCCTTTTCATCAAATCAAAATCAAATCAAATTTATTTGTATAGCACATTTCATGTACAAACAGTTCAAAGTGCTTTACATAAAATAAAAGCGTTGCAGCAGGGAGTGCAAGAAGCATTAAAAATTCAAAGAATATAAAGAGAAACAAATAAAATCATTTAAATGAATTTAAAAACAAGCAACAGTCTAGATAAGTTAAAAGATAGCGTGCAGATTTCATGCATAGACACATGAGAACAGAAATGTCTTTTCACCCTTTGATTATGCCACTTAACCAGGGTGGTGTAGCTCACATCCACCAGCTGCAAGGACATGAAAGCATTAAAAAAATCAATATCAATAATATTTCTATACCAACAATAATTACAGTCAATTACCTGTCTGTCTGTCTGTCTGTATTAAAAGGTAGCTGTTTAGCTATATTAATACAACGTTTGTTTGAATGGAAGGATATTTAAGAAACAATATAACTTGATACTTACTGTAAGACTGTTTAAGTCGGCAGAGACAACGGTTCGATGAAAAATCCCTCTTCTGTAACGGCTAACTTTTATAATCCTCTAACCTAACGATAACAAAGTCTTTAATTTGTTTTTTTGTTGGTTTTGTTGGAGGAGGGGGAGCGGGAGGGGAGGTCAACTCCAAGTTAGGGCTTCACCTTGATTGGCCAATTTCCATTGTGAGCTCGGGCGTTGATAGGCTCGGTCCATTGTGAGTTGGTGAGACATTGGCTAAACCGTTCAATGTGAGAATGGAGAAGGGCGAAGCCTATTGGAGGGGAGATGCAGAGTGTTTCTCTTTAAAAGTTCCTACAGAAACAGAGGAAAGGCTGAGCAAAGGAGGTCGGGTAGTGAAAACAACTTGTTGAACATCTTTATGAGCCTATAAGGTGGATTCTGGGTCCAAAGTGATTTCAAGATTATAAAAAAGAGTCTTAAAGAACTAAAGTAACAAAGAAAACCAGTTTGAGGCATAAATGGGAGAAAGAATCAGACAGCAGCATCTCAGGGGAACTGGCCTAAAGCACAGACTTCCTTTCATTAGTTATTAATCAGTCATTAATACGGAAGTATTGATGATATTCAGGATCAACAAATAGAAAATACAAATATTAAAACACAATATCCACCAATGCTTCATATTGGCTGTTGTTGGACAATACGTCCACCAGAGGGCAGTGCAGAGTTCCTTCACTGCCTTTGGACTTTATGCTCCGTCTCCTCCAGCTGTTCTTTATGCTGCGTGTACACCAAGAGCGACCCACGCTACCTGGTAGCGGAGGTAGCTGGAGAAGCTTCGCTTGAGAATTTGCTTTGGTAGCTTTGTTCGCTCGTGACATCACATTTAGAATGTTCAATTCCCCGCGAAAAAGAACAAAGGAGGAAAGAGAGGGCAGGGACACGAATAAACGTGTTGTTATTTACAATTTGTTATACAAGATATACATCACGTTACAAATTATGTAAAACTACATTAGGTACACCTGAGAGCAGCAGGAATAGCAGCTGTGAAAAAGAAACTAAATTCGAAATAAAATCCGAAATAAATCCAAAATAAAGCTTAATTGCAGTGAGAAAGGTATGCGTGGGGTTACTACACTATTGTATTGAAGCACTCGACACGGCAATTGCAACAGTCTCAGGATTAAATGAATATTGTTTGGATAGGAACCAAAGTTTACACGTCTGTTTCCGCAAACCCCGCGGATTGTCGGACCCCTACAATCTGTGGATTCTCATTGGTTTTCGCCGAACCGCGTCATAGCTCATTACCATAAAGTTAGCTTGAGTTTAATCGCTGGAATTCGCTCTGGTAGCGCAGTTAGCTCACCCTCCATAGAGAAATAATGATTTCCGGCGCTCAGGTAGCGTAGGTCGCTAATGGTGTACACGCAGCATTAGGAGCTCTCTGTTCCCATGGCAACGTTACATCATAGTTGTGTTTGGAGGGCCTCACACTTTCACCCAGTCTCTCTTCAGAAGGTTCTGGGGTTAGGGTTCAGATGTGGGCTAGGGTTCAGGTGTGGGTTAGGGTTCAGGTGTGGGCTAGGGTTCAGGTGTGGGCTAGGGTTCAGGTGTGGGCTAGGGTTCAGGTGTGGGTTAGGGTTCAGGTGTGGGTTAGGGTTCAGGTGTGGGCTAGGGTTCAGGTGTGGGTTAGGGTTCAGGTGTGGGTTCGGACTCAGATGCAGAACCTGAGATGGTTCTGGACTCGGGGGAAACCATGTGACCCATCTGTCTGGTTTTTTTTCCAGGTTCGGTTCTTCCTGAGGACTCCGCTCCTGCTCCTGCCCAGCCGGCTGCTAAAGCTCCTCGGATGGCTCCAGAAGGTCCGTCAGAGTCCGATCCGTCAGAGTCCGATCCGGCAGACTCTGCCCCGGCACATAGAACCGGTACTGCCTCTGACTCACTGATCAATAACACCGATCAATAATGCCTGACCACTGCCTTCCACTGTTACAGAACTATAGGGTCCAGGCTCGGTTCCATGTGCTGATTAAATCCAGGGTGTCAGTCTTTGGGTCGGGGTCTTGGTCACATGACGGATGAGCTCACACTAACTTTGGTTTGTTTCTGTCTCCTGCAGAGATGTCAGCTGGAGAATTTGCTGGTAGGTTCACCTCATTATTACTCTGTGGTGTTGGTCTGGGGGAGGTCCTGGACCTGGACCTGGAGCCATTTCTCTGTTTCGATACACCTGACTTAAACATACCTGTCTCAGCTGGAGTAGAGCTGACCAATGAACACTGACATGTGTGTTGAACACCATTCAATTCAGTTTTATTTATAAAGCGCCAAATCACAACAAATGTCATCAACAATACTGTCCAATTCATTGTAATCATAATCCAATCGAATCCAATGAATTAAATTCAAAATTAGTCCAATAGTTCCACAGAGAGGGGCCTTATAACTGAAGGCTCTGCCTCCCAAACTGGCAGCTGGTTCCACAGAGAGGGGCCTGATAACTGAAGGCTCTGCCTCCTAAACTGGCAGCTGGTTCCACAGAGAGGGGCCTGATAACTGAAGGCTCTGCCTCCCAAACTGGCAGCTGGTTCCACAGAGAGGGGCCTGATAACTGAAGGCTCTGCCTCCCAAACTGGCAGCTGGTTCCACAGAGAGGGGCCTGATAACTGAAGGCTCTGCCTCTGTCTAATAATGTTACCTAATGGAAGCATGTATAAAGTGAAAAGAATCGGTCCAAGCACAGAACCCTGGGGAACTCCATGACACTCTGGTGTGTGAGGAAGATTCTTCATTTACAAGAACAAACTGAAATCTATCAGATAAATATGACTTAAACCAGCCTAATGCAGTTCCTTTAATCCCAATAACATGTTCAAGTCTGTGTAATAAGATACTGTGATGGACCGTATCAAATGCAGCACTGAGATCCAACAGGACAAGCACAGACACAAGTCCGCTATCAGAGGCTAAGAGGAGATCATTGGTAACTTTCAGCAGTGCAGTTTCTGTGCTATGATGCACTCTGAATCCTGACTGAAACTCTTCAAACAGATTATTTCTGTGTAAGTGATCACAAAGCTGAGCTGCAACTATTTTTTCAAGAACTTTAGACATAAAAGGGAGATTGGATATAGGTCTATAATGAGCTAACACTTCTGAATCAAGAGTAGGTTTTTTAAGTAAAGGTTTAATTACAGCAACCTTAAAAGGCTGAGGTACATATCCTGTCAACAAAGACAGATTGATCAAATCCAATATGGAAGTATTGATTAAGGGGAAAACCTCCTTTAGGACCTGACCTCCATGCCATCACGGCGTGTGCTTTTGTCCAATCAGAGCGTTGTGAGGCGGCGCCTAAGACGGGTCCCTGCGAAGCGCTTCTGACGCGCTGGTTCTACAACCAGAAGACGGGCAGCTGTCAGTCCTTCATCTACGGAGGCTGCAGAGGGAACAAGAACAACTACCAGAGCGAGGACAGCTGCAAGGCTGCCTGCACAGGTGAGCTGCTCCCTGAATACACATCTGCACCTGCGCAGGTGTCAGACCAGGTCAGACCAGGTATGTGGACAGTCCATCAGTGGTTTAATGAGAGTATGGAGGCTCTCCAGGACACACCACTGACTGGCTGATGTTCCGGGAGGCGGCAGATGGGGACATCAACGAGTATACAGACACTGGCTGTGTTCGAAACCGCCTACTACATACCGCATACTACATACTGCATACTACATTATACATACTGCATACTACATACTGCATACTACATACTACATACTGCATACTGCATACTGCATACTACATACTACATACTACATACTGCATACTACATACTGCATACTACATACTACATACTACATACTGCATACTGCATACTACATACAGCATACTGCATACTACATACTCATCGATCAGACAGTATGCAGAGTGTTTACCCACAATGCATTTGGCTCCTGCCCGAGCTGAAATCAGCCGGCCTGAAGCTGATTTCTCTTAAGCTCTAAACTCTGTAAACTTTAGCAACATTTGAAACATTTTCAGGCGAGAAAGTAGTCGTTTAGATCCCCAACGTGTTGAAAACCTGACAAAATACCGGCTGTTTACCATTTTGTTCCCACGAATTCGGCGCTGCTAAAGCTAGCCGCAGTGAGCAACGCACTTCCGGTTATTTTCACAAAATAAAATACCCGTTGCCTTTTATCATAGGGAAAGCCATTATCATACAATTGGTGCTTTTGTTTTGAAAACAGGAAGTGAACCTACCCTCGTTGTAGCTAGCTTGAAACTGCCGTTTTGACAGGAAATGACGATCGGCGACGTCACGTTACGTTGCATCTTGGGTAGTTTGAGTATGAGTAGTAACCTCATGATGCATACCCAACATTTCAGAGAATCTAGTATGCATCCGGGAACTTAAAAAAAGTTAAAGTTAGTAGGAGTAGTAGGAGAAGTAGGCGGTTTAGAACACAGCCCGTGTTTGTTTCTGGATTTCTTTCAGCTTCCTGAACTCTCAATGCATCTCCTGTCAGTGGAAGCTTTGACCAATCAGGAGTCGGTGTGTCCCACACAAACTTCCAAAAGTGCGACTCTGGTGGGACTCGAACCCACAACCTTTGAATGCCTCCTCAGAGCTGACTAGAAGTCCAATGCGCTATCCATTGCGCCACAGAGCCTGCAGGCTGAGGGGGAGCGGTCGGGTTATGGAGGGTCAGAGTCCACCAGCTGCCGGGTCGGGTTACACTTTCTAAAAGAAGAACAGAGTGTTTCTCTTTAAAAGTTCCTACAGAAACAGAGGAAAGGCTGAGCAAAGGAGGTTGGGTAGTGAAAACAACTTGTTGAACATCTTTATGAGCCTATAAGGTGGATTCTGGGTCCAAAGTGATTTCAAGATTATAAAAAGAGTCTTAAAGAACTAAAGTAACAAAGAAAACCAGTTTGAGGCATAAATGGGAGAAAGAATCAGACAGCAGCATCTCAGGGGAACTGGCCTAAAGCACAGACTTCCTTTCATTAGTTATTAATCAGTCATTAATACGGAAGTATTGATGATATTCAGGATCAACAAATAGAAAATACAAATATTAAAACACAATATCCACCAATGCTTCATATTGGCTGTTGTTGGACAATACGTCCACCAGAGGGCAGTGCAGAGTTCCTTCACTGCCTTTGGACTTTATGCTCCGTCTCCTCCAGCTGTTCTTTATGCTGCGTGTACACCAAGAGCGACCTACGCTACCTGGTAGCGGAGGTAGCTGGAGAAGCTTCGCTTGAGAATTTGCTTTGGTAGCTTTGTTCGCTCGTGACATCACATTTAGAATGTTCAATTCCCCGCGAAAAAGAACAAAGGAGGAAAGAGAGGGCAGGGACACGAATAAACGTGTTGTTATTTACAATTTGTTATACAAGATATACATCACGTTACAAATTATGTAAAACTACATTAGGTACACCTGAGAGCAGCAGGAATAGCAGCTGTGAAAAAGAAACTAAATTCGAAATAAAATCCGAAATAAATCCAAAATAAAGCTTAATTGCAGTGAGAAAGGTATGCGTGGGGTTACTACACTATTGTATTGAAGCACTCGACACGGCAATTGGAACAGTCTCAGGATTAAACGAATATTGTTTGGATAGGAACCAAAGTTTACACGTCTGTTTCCGCGAACCCCGCGGATTGTCGGACCCCTACAATCTGTGGGTTGTCATTGGTTTTCGCCGAACCGCGTCATAGCTCATTACCATAAAGTTAGCTTGAGTTTAATCGCTGGAATCCGCTCTGGTAGCTCGGTTAGCTCACCCTCCATAGAGAAATAATGATTTCCGGCGCTCAGGTAGCGTAGGTCGCTCTTGGTGTACACGCAGCATTAGGAGCTCTCTGTTCCCATGGCAACGTTACATCATAGTTGTGTTTGGAGGGCCTCACACTTTCACCCAGTCTCTCTTCAGAAGGTTCTGGGGTTCGGGTTCAGGTGTGGGCTAGGGTTCAAGTGTGGGTTAGGGTTCAGGTGTGGGTTAGGGTTCAGGTGTGGGCTAGGGTTCAGGTGTGGGTTAGGGTTCAGGTGTGGGTTAGGGTTCAGGTGTGGGCTAGGGTTCAGGTGTGGGTTAGGGTTCAGGTGTGGGCTAGGGTTCAGGTGTGGGTTAGGGTTCAGGTGTGGGCTAGGGTTCAGGTGTGGGTTAGGGTTCAGGTGTGGGCTAGGGTTCAGGTGTGGGCTAGGGTTCAGATGTGGGCTAGGGTTCAGGTGTGGGTTAGGGTTCAGGTGTGGGTTAGGGTTCAGGTGTGGGCTAGGGTTCAGGTGTGGGTTAGGGTTCAGGTGTGGGCTAGGGTTCAGGTGTGGGTTAGGGTTCAGGTGTGGGTTAGGGTTCAGGTGTGGGTTAGGGTTCAGGTGTGGGCTAGGGTTCAGGTGTGGGTTAGGGTTCAGGTGTGGGTTAGGGTTCAGGTGTGGGCTAGGGTTCAGGTGTGGGTTAGGGTTCAGGTGTGGGTTAGGGTTCAGGTGTGGGTTAGGGTTCAGGTGTGGGCTAGGGTTCAGGTGTGGGTTAGGGTTCAGGTGTGGGCTAGGGTTCAGGTGTGGGTTAGGGTTCAGGTGTGGGTTCGGACTCAGATGCAGAACCTGAGATGGTTCTGGACTCGGGGGAAACCATGTGACCCATCTGTCTGTGTTTTTTTTCCAGGTTCGGTTCTTCCTGAGGACTCCGCTCCTGCTCCTGCCCAGCCGGCTGCTAAAGCTCTTCGGATGGCTCCAGAAGGTCCGTCAGAGTCCGATCCATCAGAGTCCGATCCATCAGACTCTGCCCCGGCACAGAGAACCGGTACTGCCTCTGACTCACTGATCAATAACACCGATCAATAATGCCTGACCACTGCCTTCCACTTACAGAACTATAGGGTCCAGGCTCGGTTCCATGTGCTGATTAAATCCAGGGTGTCAGTCTTTGGGGCGGGGTCTTGGTCACATGACGGATGAGCTCACACTAACTTTGGTTTGTTTCTGTCTCCTGCAGAGATGTCAGCTGGAGAATTTGCTGGTAGGTTCACCTCATTATTACTCTGTGGTGTTGGTCTGGGGGAGGTCCTGGACCTGGACCTGGAGCCATTTCTCTGTTTCGATACACCTGACTTAAACATACCTGTCTCAGCTGGAGTAGAGCTGACCAATGAACACTGACATGTGTGTTGAACACCATTCAATTCAGTTTTATTTATAAAGCGCCAAATCACAACAAATGTCATCAACAATACTGTCCAATTCATTGTAATCATAATCCAATCAAATCCAATTAATTAAATTCAAAATTAGTCCAATAGGGGCCTGATAACTGAAGGCTCTGCCTCCCAAACTGGCAGCTGGTTCCACAGAGAGGGGCCTGATAACTGAAGGCTCTGCCTCCCAAACTGGCAGCTGGTTCCTCAGAGAGGGGCCTGATAACTGAAGGCTCTGCCTCCTAAACTGGCAGCTGGTTCCACAGAGAGGGGCCTGATAACTGAAGGCTCTGCCTCCCAAACTGGCAGCTGGTTCCTCAGAGAGGGGGCTGATAACTGAAGGCTCTGCCTCCTAAACTGGCAGCTGGTTCCACAGAGAGGGGCCTGATAACTGAAGGCTCTGCCTCCCAAACTGGCAGCTGGTTCCACAGAGAGGGGCCTGATAACTGAAGGCTCTGCCTCCCAAACTGGCAGCTGGTTCCACAGAGAGGGGCCTGATAACTGAAGGCTCTGCCTCAGTCTAATAATGTTACCTAATGGAAGCATGTATAAAGTAAAAAGAATCGGTCCAAGCACAGAACCCTGAGGAACTCCATGACTTACTCTGGTGTGTGAGGAAGATTCTTCATTTACAAGAACAAACTGAAATCTATCAGATAAATATGACTTAAACCAGCCTAATGCAGTTCCTTTAATCCCAATAACATGTTCAAGTCTGTGTAATAAGATACTGTGATCGACCGTATCAAATGCAGCACTGAGATCCAACAGGACAAGCACAGACACAAGTCCGCTATCAGAGGCTAAGAGGAGATCATTGGTAACTTTCAGCAGTGCAGTTTCTGTGCTATGATGCACTCTGAATCCTGACTGAAACTCTTCAAACAGATTATTTCTGTGTAAGTGATCACAAAGCTGAGCTGCAACTATTTTTTCAAGAACTTTAGACAAGAGTAGGTTTTTTTAAGTAAAGGTTTAATTACAGCAATCTTAAAAGTCTGAGGTACATATCCTGTCAACAAAGACAGATTGATCAGATCCAATATGGAAGTGTCAATTAATGGGAAACCCTAACCCATAAAACTCTTTCAAGAGCTCATATTCGTGTTATTAATTGACCAAAGATGACTGTAAAGCTGTCATCAGGTATTCCATCATGTCAATTTCATTTCTAATAATTTTTGAAGATTATATGTTATTTCTTGTAAAAAAAAAAAAAAAAAAAGTTATAAATAAACTTGTTAAATGTAAAATCATTTTCTTGTTGACTCAAATATAATAAATATAATCACCTTTAACCACAATGAAATACATTTTTTAAATTCATTGCAAAAACACATTGATTCTAATTGGGGTCATTTTTGACCCCACTCATGGAAGAGTGTAGGTATCGTTCGTTCATGCATCCAAGGGTTAAGACGTGACCTCCATGCCATCACGCCGTGTGCTTTTGTCCAATCAGAGCGTTGTGAGGCGGCGACTGAGACGGGTCCCTGCAGGGCGGCTCTGCCGCGCTGGTTCTACAACCAGAAGACGGGCAGCTGTCAGTCCTTCATCTACGGAGGCTGCAGAGGGAACAAGAACAACTACCAGAGCGAGGACAGCTGCAAGGCTACCTGCACAGGTGAGCTGCTCCCTGAATACACGTCTGCACCTGCGCAGGTGTCAGACCAGGTCAGACCAGGTATGTGGACAGTCCATCAGTGGTGTAATGAGAGTATAGAGGCTCTCCAGGACACACCACTGACTGGCTGATCATCAACGAGAACACAGCCACTGTTACTAGTTACATTCACCACTGCATTGATGATATGGTTCCCAGGAGGGCTGTCCGGTCCTTCCCCAGTCAGAAGCCCTGGGTTGATACAGCGGTCCGGGCCAGCCTCAGAGCCAGGTCTGCCGCCTTTAACTCAGGGGATCCTGATCAGTACAGGAAGGCCAGATATGACCTTTTGAGGTCCATCAAATCTGCTAAAAGGACCTACAGGACCAGGGTGGAGACCAGCTACCATTGCTCTGACCCCAGGTGCATGTGGAGTGGACTACAAGCCATCACAGAGTTCAAAGGGAGGGGCTGCAGTGAAACCCAGTCCTCTGCACTACAACCAGACCAGCTGAACGCCTTCTATGCTCGCTTTGAGAAGCACAGTGACCCCCCCTGTAGTGGAACTACCTGATGACAGCAGTATGCCTACTCTGTCTGCAGCGGAGGTGAGGCAGGGCCTCAAAAAGGTCAACCCTCGCAAGGCCCCGGGCCCCGATGGCATTTCAGGTAGGGCCCTCAGAGGGTGCGCTGACCAGCTTTCAGGGGTCTTCAGTGATATCTTCAACCTCTCCCTCAGCCTATCCGAACTCCCCACCGGCTTCAAGAGGACCACCATCGTCCCTGTGCCTAAGAACACTAAAGCCACCAGCATGAATGAGTATCGCCCGATAGCATTGACCTCTGTCATCATGAAGTGCTTCGAGCGGCCGGTCAAATCATTCATCTGCTCCTCACTGCCTCCCACCCTGGACCCGATGCAGTTTGCATGCCGGTCCAACAGGTCCACAGACGACGCCATCGCCCTGGACCCGATGCAGTTTGCATACCGGTCCAACAGGTCCACAGACGACGCCATCGCCCTGGACCCGATGCAGTTTGCATACCGGTCCAACAGGTCCACAGACGACGCCATCGCCCTGGACCCGATGCAGTTTGCATGCCGGTCCAACAGGTCCACAGACGACGCCATCGCCCTGGACCCGATGCAGTTTGCATACCGGTCCAACAGGTCCACAGACGACGCCATCGCCCTGGACCCGATGCAGTTTGCATGCCGGTCCAACAGGTCTACAGGTGACGCCATCGCCCTGGACCCGATGCAGTTTGCATGCCGGTCCAACAGGTCTACAGATGACGCCATCGCCCTGGACCCGATCAGTGTGGTTGGGGAGCTGCACAGCCATGGACCATAAGGCCCTACGCAGTGCGGTCCAACCTGCTGAGTGCATCATGGGTAGGAAACTCCCAACCCTTCATCTACCACACAAGATGTCTTCGTAGAGCTGGCAGAATCCTCAAAGACTGCCATCCTTCAGACTGTTCACCATGCTGCCTTCTGGTAGGCGGTACAGAAGCATCCGGTCTCGCACCCGCAGAATGGAGAACAGTTTTTTTCCAAAGGCCATCAGGCTCCTAAATGGACTAAAATGCACTCTCATCACTTACACACTCAACACTTACACTTATACTTTACATACTTTATACTTTACACATGCCTACCTCCTCTGCTGTTTGCACCACAACATGCAATATTGCACAATATTATATTTTTATCTTATGTTCCTAGGTTAGTATAGGTCTTAGATTAGCATAGGCTATCATGTGTATTATATGTTCAGTATAGCTCTAGTAATTAGCATAAAATGTATATTTTGTAGTATCCATATTTATTGTTACTGTCTTTGTCAGAGTACTTATGACATGACACGTTACGGCATGTTATGTCTTGTTATGTCCTGTTATGGTAGCTGCTGTACGGTGTCCTGTCCTAAGAATTTCAGTGCCCAGTCCGACTCTGTTGTTCTGTGTATCTGACAATAAAAGACTTGTAACAGATTTTAGACGGTCACTGATAACAGCTGTGCTTGTTGCAGGAGTCAAGGTCCTGCCGTCCTCAAAGAAAGTCTCAGCTGAAGGTGAAGGACCTGCGAGCACAGGTGAGTCCGTCACGCCACCTGAACATCTCTGCATCGTTAGAGGCGTGAGCTTCCAAATGGCTGCGGGTCCAGGTGCATTGTGGGTAATGAGTTTTGTCCGTCTCAGCCCACTGCAGGTTGAGTCCAGACTGCGGGCCCTGCCGCGCCGCCTTCACCAAGTTCTACTACGAGTCAGACTCCGCCTCCTGCCAGCCCTTCCTGTTCGGCGGTTGTCGAGGCAACGCCAACAGGTTTGACTCCAAGGAGGAGTGCATGAGGAGCTGTGGCGGAGATGGTAAGACCCCCTTCCCCTACCTGCCTGGGGTGGTCGGTGGCGTAGCGGGTTGAGCAGGCGCCCCATGTTCAGAGGCTACAGTCCTCGCTGCAGCTGCCCCGGTTTCAGTCCTGCATCGGACGGCCCTCTGCTGCATGTCGTTCCCCCTCTCTCTGCCCCCTGCTTCCTGTCTCTCTTCAAGTGTCCTTTAAAGGCATAAAAGCCCCAAAAATAAAGCGTCTGCCACATGTATAAACCTGTCTCACCTGTCCTGTCTCACCTGTCCTCTCAGGTACCTTTGATGGTCGGGGTGTTTCTCGCAGCAGGTGGACAGCAGGTGAGTTTCTGCTCTGAACCCTGAACCCGACCCCCCCCTTCCCCGGTTTGACCTCTGACCTTCCTCCTCCAGCCTTCTTCCTCTTCGCCACCCTGGCTGTTATCTCCGTCCTGCTGCTGGCGGCGCTCGTCTTCACCACGCTGAGACGCCATCGCCTGTCTCGCCGCACGTCTTCCGTCAGGTGAGCATCCAGCCGAGAGCAGTACCTCTGGTTCTGGTTCCGTTTGGGTCTCACTGCGTCTTTCTGTCCTTCAGCGATAAAGAAGAGCTGCTTCCAGAACCGGATGAGCTGTCCTCTCTGGACTCCCTGACGCTTCCAGAGGAGCCCAAACCAGAACCAAAGGCCTAAGGGTTCCTGTGGGGTCCTGGATCAAGCCGGGTCACCGGGGTCCAGCACCGAGGGATGAATGTATTTTAGGGTCAGCCCACGTCAGAACTGAACCTTTCTGAGTTGTATAGTAACCTGATGGGCTTCAGTTCTGAGGCGGTTCTGACCTCTCTGAGGTGGTCCCACACGGATTAAATGTTATATTAAATGGTCTGTTACCGATCAGTCTATTGATCAGCACTCATTGATCCTCTTCAGGGGATCAGTTCCTCTCTTTTTCTTGGTACCTCCCTCAGACCCGCCTCCAGATCATTTGGTTCCACATCATCAGATTACTGATCAGATTATTGATCAGATTACTGATTGATTTGTTCTCTGTTTATATTAGTGGGTTCAGAATTGAACTGAATGTTTCTGACAGGGGTCAGAGTTTTTAAATCAGGGGTCCAGCAGCTGGTTTGGATTTTTGAGCTTTTATGGATAGGGTCGGGTGGTTGAGGGTAGGGACTATTTCCTGCCGTAGAACAGCGTGTCCCTCCTCACGGAGCCTCTGATTGGCCGTCAGCAGCAGCAGATGTGGAACTGTTCCTTTAATCGGTGATGACCATGTGATCCCTGAGCTGGTTGGGTCTGAGTTTCTTTAAATCTGGGAAATGAACTGAAGTGTGTTCTTTAAGATGAAGTAAATGTAAATGAAGGTGTGTCTTTTATCAGTAATCAATCAGGTTAAATTCACAGATCAATCAGATCAGCATCTTATCACTTTATTGATTATTTTATTGATGATTTTATTGTTGCTTTTTAAAAATAAAGTTTTATTCTCTTCTGAAAGTGTTTCCTGTGTTCAATCATCAGGGGGGTATTCCACGAAAGTAGCTAAAGAAAGCCAGGCTGTAGCCGGAAAGCCTCGCTTGAACTAACACCATCTCCCAATTAAGCCTGAAGTCGTTCCACGAAGACATTTTAGCTGCATCTCAGCGAGGCTTCCACAGCCTGGCTCAGTGCGAGGCTTCCACAGCCTGGCTCAGTGCGAGGCTTCCACAGCCTGGCTCAGTGCGAGGCTTCCACAGCCTGGCTCAGTGCGAGGCTTCCACAGCCTGGCTCAGTGCGAGGCTTCCACAGCCTGGCTCAGTGCGAGGCTTCCACAGCCTGGCTCAGTGCGAGGCTTCCACAGCCTGGCTCAGTGCGAGGCTTCCACAGCCTGGCTAAGTGCGAGGCTTCCACAGCCTGGCTAAGTGCGAGGCTTTCATAGCCTGGCTAAGTGCGAGGCTTTCATAGCCTGGCTAAGTGCGAGGCTTTCATAGCCTGGCCAAGGCCCAATCCCAATTCACCCCTTGGCCCTACCCCTTACCCCTTCCCCTCCGTTTTGCGCGTTCACGTGAAGGGGTAGTGTTGTCCCAATACTCTTCCAAAGCCCTTCCCCTTAGCCCTACCCCTCCGTTGTAGCCCTTGAAACGGAGGGCTTCGGCCAGGCAGACTCCGTTTGAAGGGGTATGATATATTTCCCAGAATACAACGCGACTAACGGGAGATCGCGAGTCTTTTTAAAAATTCACCACACAAATGTAAGTTGTTCTATTTTTTTGCCATAATTTAACTGTTTTAACCGTTTTAGGTTGTGATAACTGGTGTATTGTGTGAGTTTAACATGGTGGCAATGTGTAGTTATTTTCTGCTATAAACGCACATGGGAAAAGTCGCTATTTTACATGGAGTAATCGGTCAATGCATGTGAAGGTGCTGCGAAAGAGTTGTCGTTTTTTAAATTGTAACACGAGTATGTACAAGCAATGTCGTTGGTTAACCATAGAGAAGTTCCTTTTGAGTGACATGAGCGTCATTTCGCTACCTATTATCACAAGTATTCATATACGTGACTGATTCACAGGGACTCGAGCACAAAGAGCCTGATCAGGTTTAGCGCCGAAAACGAAGATCTGTTTCTAAAGTCATCCCCATCCCCAAAAAGAAGTAGGAAGTCCAATCCCATAATGGATTACCTGATACAGGAGAGCCTGGAGGAGCAGAAGCACCACGAGCAGAAAATGTGTTTACATAAAGCATGCTGAACTGTCTCTGTATGAGATGTACAGCACACATATACTGGCCCTGCTCACTTTATTAATAACCCAATAATCGACACGCATCATCATACTTTGGGACTATATTATCCTGTGTGTGTGACCCACATATTATTTTTTCACTGTTACATCTCAACAGGAGCAATCCTAACAGCCAAAAGCGTACCTGGCAGCAGGTGAAGGTAAAGTACAGGAACATGTTTCAGAGTGGTAAGTAGCCTTTGAAGAAATGTGTTTGTCCAATAAAGAGAGCACCAAACTAGATATGAACACAAGAAACTGAAAATAAAAAAGATCAAGCTAGAGATTATGAAACTGGAGAGGGATGTTAGTATAAATTCAGATAAAGGAGAAGGTCATAGGTTGAACTGTATTTAATTCTGTTTTCTCTCCACAGCTTGAGAAACATGTAATAATAATTAAACAATTCAACACAACTTGAACTCAAACTTGTCATTATTGTACGGTTCATGCAAAGTGTTAGAAATGTGTTTTTACATTTATATTCACAGTGGGGTGCCATGACCTAACGTGTGGAAAGTTATAAATCATCTCTGTCCATTCAGCCTTCTTACACTTGCTCTGACTTAAACTGCTACTGTGTCAATGCTAAATTATGAAAAGGAGTTCTGACTCACACAACAACAAGGATCAAAGGAAATATGTGTCCCTGTACAGGTCCCTCACTGTGTCAGGAGAAACTGAGGCCTTTCAGGCACTGGAACCTGCAGGGACTCAAGCAAGAAAAGACTTCAGCCTGAAAAGTTGTCCACAAGACAAAATGTATGAAATATGAAGTATACTATTCATTTAAGATGGCTCTGTCAGAAGTCGGCCATGGTGCCTGAGAAGTTTAAGCAATGAACCTGGATTTAATTTGGCCAAAGGTCATTTCTATCCGTGCCCTTGTTGTAGCATGTGCATGTGCATGTGCATGTGCATGTGCATGTGCATGTGCATGTGCATGTGCATGTGCATGGTGGACTGCCCTCTCCGCCCTTGTTCCTGGATCAGGATATGCAGTGCTTAATTTGTAAAGTGGGAGGTGCCGGAACGCAGAGGGGGGGTGTTATAGGTAAGGGAACAAAAAAAATACACTGCCTACAGACGATGTTTCCACATCAGGTCAATTTTTATTTGTATTACAGAACGATGTAACACTGCACCGCATAAGTGCGGAATGTAAAAAAATATATATACTGCAACATTTTCACTAGTAGCAATCATATCTGTCCGTTAAATTAACGGAAGAGAGAAACAAAACAGCAACAGGCTTGTGGGAATTACGATTTCTACGAAGTTACGATTTCAATATAGATTTGCAGACAAATTAAACCATAGACCACCCAATAATCAAACACAGCATGGAAAGATATATTCCTCAGCCATGGAAAACTCTTTTTTTTTTCTGTGTAAACTGGGCGTCCGTCCAGATTTACCCATCGCGAGTGTCCCTGACAACACCTGCTTCATCGCCATCACTATTTCTCGCAGATTCCAAGCGCCCATCATTCGTCTCGTCCTCTTCATCTCCTTCCCCGTGTGAGTCGCTCTCTAACGCCCTCTAACGACAGGTGCATTAGCAGCATCAGTGGCAGGCTGCATGCTACGGCTCTCTCCACTGTGGTCTTCACACTCATGATTTTCGGAAACTATTTTTGATCGTTTTGGACCAGACTGGTCACTGACTTTGAAAAAGTTAAGTAAAGTTTGTTGTCTTTTTGACATCGTAGACACGAAGCTAACTGTTATTCAACCAGCGCAAGCGTATGTGTCTCCCCCCCCCCCCCTCTCCCCCCGCCCTTACCCTGAAAATTGAAACGCATCAAAAAGGCAAACACAAGATTTTTGAGGAACTTCAGTGGGGAATAAAGACTAACTAGACATATAACAACATTGAACACCGCACAAACAGTGTTTTTTTTTTCATTTTGGCGATTTATTTTTCATAGTGACACGGGAGGTGGCGGATCCAATTTCAGAGTTCCGGCTCAAATTAAGCCCTGAGGACATGGCGTGAGGAGGTACGGCCAGCATGCATAGCCTCTGTCCCCAGGCAGGACACCACTGAACTCTGCTGCAGAATAAGAGAAATGTTGGATGGATATACATGTGTTAAGACTTTAGGCAATTTGATGCAATGTGTGCCTTATATGGCTATCTATAATAAAGTATGACGAGCACTTTAAATTCCTTAAGATGACCTCTACACCTGACCTCTCATTACATCACCAAAATTCTGCCTATGCTACACCTTACTTCAAAAGTACACTCCTTCGGGTCAGTAAAATTCTCACCTTGTGCAAACCTCTGTGCCAGTGAGGATGCTCGGAACATCCTAGAATCATGAACTGATCCCGGCCATTTAGCCTCAATGTTGGAAATGAAATGAGCTCCATCACAGATCATCTGTATGCACGGAGGATAGGAGTCAATGATGAGGTTTCACAGGGCATAAATGTAACATTGCTCAGCATTACTCAAAGGGGCTGATGTGGTGTTTTTCAAAATTTTCAAATCTTCAAACAAACAAACTGATTCTATAACTTGCTTATTCACACGAATGTAAATTCTTATTGTTCTGCAGTTTAAGAAGGAAACATTATAAACCTGTGTTGTTGTTACTGTTATCTGTCAAATTATATATAAAGTTTTATTTAACACTTTATGAAGGGAAACATCATTATGGTTCTGTATAAATACCACATTCAGCTGACAGAAAACATCAAGCAATTACTTTATTTATTTATTTCCTGATCTGATGTTTCACCTTTAATAACTCCCAGACTCATAAATACATATCACATATATATTATATATCATATATATATTATATATCATACAAATATAGCTCATATATATATTATATGTCATATAAATATATCTCATATATGTATTATATGTCATATAAATATATCTCATATATGTATTATATGTCATATAAATATATCTCATATATATATTATATGTCATATAAATATATCTCATATATATATTATATAAATATATCAGTAAGTTTATATTTAAACACCTGAACTAATCTCATCCTGTTACAACTCTGAGAAAACATGTTATTCTTACTGGAAATTCTAAATATTTAATAAAGTTCCTAAAAAAATAAATCTTTATTTATAAGAAATCCAGATAAATCTGGAATCTTATAAATAAGATTTACACTGACGTCATTTTCCTGCGACCCTCCAGGAAACAGGCGGCGGAGCCAAAATGGCGCAGAGTCGGAACGGAGCAGCGGAAGAAGCTGATGTTGGTTAACATCAGAAGCGGAACCTAAAACATCCAGATCCGTTACACAAGCTCAGCCAGAGTACCGAAGAGCCCGCGGAGGACCCGAGCCGCCCGTGCATGGTGAGAGTTGGGTTCTGATCAGGTTATTAATCAGGTTATTGATCCTCCTGGAGCGGCGCACAGCTCCGCAGCTAGCATGCTAACATGTTGAGTCACGGGTGTTTGTCCTCCGGAGATTTACCGGCTGCAGCGGCGTGAACGCGACCCGGGGCCCTTCATTCTCGTCGGAAAAGCCCACAGCTCCGAACCGAACCACGGTTCCGCTTTCGGATAGAATAAAGGCGTCGTAACGGTTCCCGGTTCTGTTAATGCGCCAGAGCGGGGTCTTCCTGTTAGCGGCTAATGCTAACTGAGGAGCTAACCGGGGAGCTAACCGGGGAGCTAACTGGGGAGCTAAGCTTTTTTCAGAGGTGAGCCACATCTGTCACAGGTTATTCTCACAGGTAGCAGAATGAAAACTTAGTTAAACGTCTTATCAGGAGAGCCACCTGTAACGTCACTGATGACGTGTGTTTTTAAATGTTTGTGAGTGATACCTGAGAGCCAGGTGAATCTGAAGCTGCTCAGATGTGTGTTCCCAGAACATTCAGAGCAGGGAACTGAGGTCTGACCGTTCAGGCTCTTTAGCTCAGGACTCAGAACAGGATGTGTCCTCAGGTGAAGGCCACGAGAGTCCAGTTCCAGGAGTACAGGTGAGACAGGAAGCTTACCTGCATCAGATGATCTGTTCCCGGTTAGCATCGCAGATGATCTGTTCCCGGTTAGCATCACAGATGATCTGTTCCTGGTTAGCATCACTGATGATCTGTTCTGGTTAGCATCAGATGATCTGTTCTGGTTAGCATCGCAGATGATCTGTTCCTGGTTAGCATCACAGATGATCTGTTCCTGGTTAGCATCACAGATGATCTGTTCCTGGTTAGCATCACAGATGATCTGTTCTGGTTAGCATCACAGATGATCTGTTCCTGGTTAGCATCACAGATGATCTGTTCCTGGTTAGCATCACAGATGATCTGTTCTGGTTAGCATCACAGATGATCTGTTCCTGGTTAGCATCACAGATGATCTGTTCTGGTTAGCTTCACAGATGATCTGTTCCCGGTTAGCATCACAGATGATCTGTCCTGGTTAGCATCACTGATGATCTGTTCTGGTTAGCATCAGATGATCTGTTCCCGGTTAGCATCGCAGATGATCTGTTCCCGGTTAGCATCACAGATGATCTGTTCTGGTTAGCATCACAGATGATCTGTTCCTGGTTAGCATCACAGATGATCTGTTCCTGGTTAGCATCACAGATGATCTGTTCTGGTTAGCATCACAGATGATCTGTTCCTGGTTAGCATCACAGATGATCTGTTCCTGGTTAGCATCACTGATGATCTGTTCTGGTTAGCATCAGATGATCTGTTCCCGGTTAGCATCACAGATGATCTGTTCTGGTTAGCATCACAGATGATCTGTTCCTGGTTAGCATCACAGATGATCTGTTCCTGGTTAGCATCACAGATGATCTGTTCTGGTTAGCATCACAGATGATCTGTTCCTGGTTAGCATCACAGATGATCTGTTCTGGTTAGCATCACTGATGATCTGTTCCCGGTTAGCATCGCAGATGATCTGTTCCCGGTTAGCATCGCAGATGATCTGTTCCTGGTTAGCATCACAGATGATCTGTCCTGGTAAGCATCACAGATGATCTGTCCTGGTTAGCATCACAGATGATCTGTCCTGGTTAGCATCAGATGATCTGTCCTGGTTAGCATCAGATGATCTGTCCTGGTTAGCATCACAGATGATCTGTCCTGGTTAGCATCAGATGATCTGTCCTGGTAAGCATCACAGATGATCTGTCCTGGTAAGCATCACAGATGATCTGTCCTGGTTAGCATCAGATGATCTGTCCTGGTTAGCATCAGATGATCTGTCCTGGTTAGCATCACAGATGATCTGTTCTGGTTAGCATCAGATGATCTGTTCTGGTTAGCATCACAGATGATCTGTTCTGGTTAGCATCAGATGATCTGTCCTGGTTAGCATCAGATGATCTGTCCTGGTTAGCATCACAGATGATCTGTTCTGGTTAGCATCAGATGATCTGTTCTGGTTAGCATCACAGATGATCTGTCCTGGTTAGCATCAGATGATCTGTCCTGGTTAGCATCAGATGATCTGTTCTGGTTAGCATCACAGATGATCTGTTCTGGTTAGCATCACAGATGATCTGTCCTGGTTAGCATCAGATGATCTGTTCTGGTTAGCATCACTGATGATCTGTCCTGGTTAGCATCAGATGATCTGTTCTGGTTAGCATCACAGATGATCTGTTCCCGGTTAGCATCGCAGATGATCTGTTCCTGGTTAGCATCACTGATGATCTGTCCTGGTTGTGATTGGCTCGTCCAAACTTCAGGAAGCTGGTAGAACCGCTGTGATTGGCTCGTCCAAACTTCATCAGGAAGCTGGTAGAACCGCTGTGATTGGCTCGTCCAAACTTCATCAGGAAGCTGGTAGAACCGCTGTGATTGGCTCGTCCAAACTTCATCAGGAAGCTGGTAGAACCGCTGTGATTGGCTCGTCCAAACTTCATCAGGAAGCTGGTAGAACCGCTGTGATTGGCTCGTCCAAACTTCAGGAAGCTGGTAGAACCGCTGTGATTGGCTCGTCCAAACTTCATCAGGAAGCTGGTAGAACCGCTGTGATTGGCTCCCGCAGGCAGGTGGTGAGCAGTGCTGGGTTTGTGTTGCTTTGGCACGTTTAAATCTGTTAAACTCCAGATTGAGATTAAAGTTGGATTCATTTAGCAGCAGTGGCGGTGCCGTTGCTACCGGTAACGCTGTGAACCCAGTTTTGATGGGATGTTTTTAGCATTGATCACTCAGTGAGGTCACATGGCTCTGAAAGGATCAGATTATTGGCTAAATTACAATCAGACTGAGCTGAGCGAGGGTAATTCTCCTTGGATATATGGCAGTGAATGAATGGGATCAGAGGCACAAAGCGTGTCATACCCCGGTATGATAGGTGGCGCTGTACCCATTCCAGCTGTTGCTAATAGAGCCACTTCCTGTTGACCTCTTCACCACCAACAACAACAACAAACTCAGGCATTGGAGAAAGATGGAGAACGCAGAGCCAGATGAAGCTACGTCCCTCTACATTTGGTCTGTGATGAGCTGCTTGTTGCACAAACTCGATGCCCAACGGAGCATTCTCCATCGCGTTGTTTGTTTCTTTCTGACGGCGACAACAACAGGAATATCGTCTCCTTTGACTTCCGGGTCACGACCCCGGGAAAACATCTGGAGCATGCGCAGAACGCAAAGTCTGATTCACCTCGTGCTTCAGCGTCTACAAGCAGGTTTAGAGTGACTTTCAGCCCAGTTATCTCGGGTTCTGAATCCCATCCGATCCAGTTCTTAGTCAGATTAAGGTGTCTACATGCACTTAATAACTCAGTCTGATTGTAATTTAGCCAATAATCCGATCCTTTCAGTGCCATGTGACTCTGAAGGTGCGTGTGATTTGTCCACCAGGTGGTGATGGCGGAGCGGCGGACGGAGTGCACGTGGAAGAGACACATCTCAGATCAGCTGAAGCTCAGAGACCGAGTGCAGAGGCACACCTTCGAGGAGATCGTCCAGCAGTGTGAGTGACACCAGCTCTGTTACAGTTCTGTTCAGGTTCTGAAGCAGAACTGGCCCTGAGCTCGGTTCTGGACCAGAACTGGTTTGTGATGATGTCATCGTGTGGTTCCAGATAACCGTCTGCTGGAGAAGTCGGACCTGCAGTCCGTGCTGTCGGAGCGGTACCAGACGGATAAGTATGAGGTCCAGAGGGGACACGAGTCCAGGTGAGATCCCAGGAGGACGGCCAGAACCGCGGCGAGTCGTCAGCATAACCTGTAACATTTCCTGGTTCTGTTCCAGCCCGGCGGACCCGGGCCGCAGCGACGCCCTGCAGCAGGAGATGGCCCAGATCAGGATCCGCCATCAGGAGGAGCTGACGGAGCTGCACAAGAAACGGGGAGAGGTCGGTACCTTCATCACCCTCTGACAGAACCAGAACCAGTCCTGCTGTGGAGTGGACCTTAGATCAGGGGGAGACCCTCCATAAATCAGGCTTTAGCCGTCATGTGATGCTGGCAGGTTTCTGTGACCCGTTAGTTCTTTGTTTACATCGTCTGTTCTGTGCACGACAACATCTGACCTGTCTCAGCCTTCAGGCTATTTTCCTTTGATTGAGATGTGATGGTCCTGGGGAGTCCTTGAAAGTCCTGGAAACACAATGTGACCTGTACTGTGTCTCCTGCAGCTGGCTCAGAGTGTGATTGAACTCAACAACCAGATCCAGCAGAAGGATAAAGAGATCCAGATAAACGAGACCAGGTGAGGACGCACGTGCACACGCAGTTAGTGACATCACATCTGCTGTTCTGTGGGCGTGTCTGCCAGCTGATCGCTGATCAATAATGTGTTCAGGATGTCGGACTATCAGCAGCAGATCGGCGGCCTGGAGGGAGACTGTCGGGAGCTGAGGAGCAGTCTGCAGGTAAAACCTTTACACACCTGGGGGCGGGGCTCTGAAAGGTATTCTGGGACATCCAATCAGAACGTTCCTGTCAGCAGGTGATGAAGGTCAGTGATGAGCAGTAAAAGGTCTGATTACCCACAATCCTCTCTTGCTACCTCTGGCTCCCAGCAGCCCGCTCTCTGCTCCCATCATGCTTCAGTAATGCAGCAATGGGCCCCGCAGCTGCTGACATCACACAGGATGTGACATCACACAGGATGTGACATCACAGAGAGGCTGTTCTGAGACTCTGCAGGCTCTCTGTGGTGATTATCCAACAGAACCGGAGCGTGGGGCAGAGAAGGAGGGAGCTGATCTCAAGTTTTCAACCTGAGACCTTCATCACACTGACCCCTAACCCGAGCCAAAGGCGGCGGCCTGACCCCTAGCCAAAGGCGGCGGCCTGACCCCTAGCCAAAGGCGGCGGCCTGACCCCTAGCCAAAGGCGGCGGCCTGACCCCTAGCCAAAGGCGGCGGCCTGACCCCTAGCCAAAGGCGGCGGCCTGACCCCTAACCCGAGCCAAAGGCGGCGGCCTGACCCCTAGCCAAAGGCGGCGGCCTGACCCCTAACCCGAGCCAAAGGCGGCGGCCTGACCCCTAGCCAAAGGCGGCGGCCTGACCCCTAACCCGAGCCAAAGGCGGCGGCCTGACCCCTAACCCGAGCCAAAGGCGGCGGCCTGACCCCTAACCCGAGCCAAAGGCGGCGGCCTGACCCCTAACCCGAGCCAAAGGCGGCGGCCTGACCCCTAACCCGAGCCAAAGGCGGCGGCCTGACCCCTAACCCTAGCCAAAGGCGGCGGCCTGACCCCTAGCCAAAGGCGGCGGCCTGACCCCTAGCCAAAGGCGGCGGCCTGACCCCTAGCCAAAGGCGGCGGCCTGACCCCTAACCCGAGCCAAAGGCGGCGGCCTGACCCCTAACCCGAGCCAAAGGCGGCGGCCTGACCCCTAGCCAAAGGCGGCGGCCTGACCCCTAGCCAAAGGCGGCGTCCTGACCCCTAACCCGAGCCAAAGGCGGCGGCCTGACCCCTAGCCCTAGCCAAAGGGGCGTCCTGACCCCTAGCCCTAGCCAAAGGGGCGTCCTGACCCCTAACCCGAGCCAAAGGCGGCGTCCTGACCCCTAACCCGAGCCAAAGGCGGCGGCCTGACCCCTAACCCGAGCCAAAGGCGGCGTCCTGACCCCTAGCCCTAGCCAAAGGGGCGTCCTGACCCCTAACCCGAGCCAAAGGCGGCGTCCTGACCCCTAACCCGAGCCAAAGGCGGCGTCCTGACCCCTAGCTTTAGCCAAAGGCGGCGTCCTGACCCCTAGCTTTAGCCAAAGGCGGCGTCCTGACCCCTAGCTTTAGCCAAAGGCGGCGTCCTGACCCCTAGCCAAAGGCGGCGTCCTGACCCCTAACCCGAGCCAAAGGCGGCGGCCTGGATGGATACATGATTGATCTGTAGTTTTGTATTTATTGAGTTCTTGGTATATTCATTTTTGGGTCTGTCGGCTGTGGTCCCAGTTACCTGATCAGGTGTGACTGTTATTGTACCGTGACCCTGCAGGACCTGGAGCGGGCCAATCAGACGCTGAAGGATGAGTACGACGCCCTGCAGATAACCTTCTCTGCTCTGGAGGAGAAGCTCAGGAAGACCACAGAGGACAACCAGGAGCTGGTGTCCCGCTGGATGGCCGAGAAAGCTCAGGAGGCCAACAAGCTCAACGCAGAGAACGAGAAGGACACCAGGTAAGCAGAGCACCTGGGGGAGGGGGCGGGGCCTGTACTGACCATCTCTGAGCGACCCGTTCCGTCTGTGTTTCAGGCGCCGGCAAGCCAAGTTGCAGAAGGAGCTGGCGGACGCAGCCAAAGAGCCTCTGCCCATCGAACCGTCAGTGACTCAGTAACTCTGATCTGAGATGTTTGTGAGACTGTTTTCTGTTTAATCTGAAGGTGTTTCCTCCTCAGGGATGACGACATTGAGGTGCTGGCAGAGGATGGAGGGAAGGGGTGTGCAGGAGAGACCTCCCCCAACCGACAGCTCAGCAGAACTCCCAGGTGAGCTACCTCTGGTGACAGCTAATGGGGATCCCTTCAACAAAAAACAACAAAGCGCCGGGCGCATCGTAACCAAACTGTGAAATTAGAGCGTCTCAGTGAGCCTTAACCATCTGTTTGTGTTTGAGCAGCAGGAAGACATCCCAGCAGCCTCCTGGTGGTTTGCTCGACTCCATCTCCAACATATTTGGGTATGTGGGGGTGTCTGAAGGTCTTTACGGGGTTCTGTGAGGGTCTGAACGGGGTCTGAGGTTCTGTCGGGGGTCCGTTAGGGTTTGTAGAGAGTCTGTGAGGTTCTGTCGGGGGTCTGTTAGGGTTTGTAGAGGGTCTGTGAGGTTCTGTCGGGGGTCCGTTAGGGTTTGTAGAGAGTCTGTGAGGTTCTGTCGGGGGTCCGTTAGGGTTTATAGAGGGTCTGTGAGGTTCTGTCGGGGGTCCGTTAGGGTTTGTAGAGGGTCTGAGGTTCTGTCGGGGGTCTGTTAGGGTTTGTAGAGAGTCTGTGAGGTTCTGTCGGGGGTCCGTTAGGGTTTGTAGAGAGTCTGTGGGGTTCTGTCGGGGGTCTGTTAGGGTTTTTAGAGGGTCTGAGGTTCTGTTGGGGGTCCGTTAGTGTTTGTAGAGGGTCTGTGGGGTTCTGTCGGGGTCTGTGAGGTTCTGTCGGGGGTCCGTTAGGGTTTGTAGAGAGTCTGGGAGGTTCTGTTGGGGGTCTGTTAGGGTTTGTAGAGGGTCTGAGGTTCTGTCGGGGGTCTGTTAGGGTTTGTAGAGAGTCTGTGAGGTTCTGTCGGGGGTCTGTTAGGGTTTGTAGAGGGTCTGAGGTTCTGTCGGGGGTCTGTTAGGGTTTGTAGAGAGTCTGTGAGGTTCTGTCGGGGGTCCGTTAGGGTTTTTAGAGGGTCTGAGGTTCTGTCGGGGGTCCGTTAGGGTTTGTAGAGAGTCTGTGAGGTTCTGTCGGGGGTCCGTTAGGGTTTGTAGAGAGTCTGTGAGGTTCTGTCGGGGGTCCGTTAGCGTTTGTAGAGAGTCTGTGAGGTTCTGTCGGGGGTCTGTTAGCGTTTGTAGAGGGTCTGTGAGGTTCTGTCGGGGGTCTGTTAGGGTTTGTAGAGGGTCTATGAGGTTCTGTCGGGGGTCCGTTAGCGTTTGTAGAGGGTCTGTGAGGTTCTGTCGGGGGTCCGTTAGGGTTTGTAAAGGGTCTGTTAGGTTCTGTCGGGGGTCTGTTAGGGTTTGTAAAGGGTCTGTTAGGTTCTGTCGGGGGTCTGTTAGGGTTTGTAAAGGGTCTGTGAGGTTCTGTTGGGGGTCCGTTAGGGTTTGTAAAGGGTCTGTGAGGTTCTGTCGGGGGTCCGTTAGGGTTTGTAAAGGGTCTGTTAGGTTCTGTCGGGGGTCTGTTAGGGTTTGTAAAGGGTCTGTGAGGTTCTGTTGGGGGTCCGTTAGGGTTTGTAAAGGGTCTGTTAGGTTCTGTCGGGGGTCTGTTAGGGTTTGTAAAGGGTCTGTTAGGTTCTGTCGGGGGTCCGTTAGGCTTTGTAGAGGGTCTATGATGGTCTGTGAGGGTCTATGAGGGTCTGCAGACGGTCTGTGGTCATCTCTGTGGGCATCTCTGAGGGTTTGTGGGACCTCTCTTGGTGTTGTTCATGTTTCTTTGACCACCTTCTGTCCACCTGTCTGTCTGCAGCGTGTCTGAGTGTGTCCAGCCTGGACTCGGCCCCGCCCCCTCCAGGTGAAGGACTGTGTGTGTTACCTGTTGGCTGTGTCAGCAGCTCGGCTGGGACTCCTGTGTGCTCTGAGTGTGCGTCAGTGATCAGAACTGTCACACATCAGGTCCAGTTAGAAACCGTTCTGGAGTCTGAGGTCACCGCTAACACTCCTGAGCTCATCATTTGGCTGACAGAGAGCACAATGTGTCGAGCTGCTGACAGAGTGAACAGTAATGATTCTGATCAGTAAGCATTAATCAATAATGATCAGGAGAGTCCAGTAGAGTCTGAAGGACTGAGTCCTCACACCTGTGTGCAGGTGACATCACCTAATCTGCACACTTGTGTGTGTGTGTTCTGAGCTGTTTCCTCTGCTTCCCCTCCTCACAGCTGCAGGCAGCACCTGAACTGATCTGATTCATTCTGATTTAATGAGAAGAGAAAGCCGGCTCAGATCTCTGTGGATCAGAAATCTGAGCCGGTTAGCTCCGGTCCAGATCCGGTCCAGACCCGGTCCAGACTCGGTCCAGATCCTGTCCTCCTCACATTAACCGCTGTACGTCCTGTAACTATGATGAAGGACACATCTTCCCTGTTTGTAATCTGCTCCTCTTCCTCAGCAGGCGTCGAACTGCCAACTCTTGCAGCGCGTCACCAGAGGGCACCGAGGCATCTTCAGGCGGCTGCGCCGAGGTCCGAGTGCCGTCCACAGCGCTGCATGTGTTCGTAAGTACGTCAGAGGCAGGTGAACGGTAACGGTAGCTGCCACGTACAGAGAAGCAGAACAGGCAGAACTGTGAATGCACTGTGGAGGGTGGAGGCAGGTGGCAAGAGGTTGGAGGCGGTAGGAGGTTGGAGGCGGGTGGCGGCACATTTGGACTAAAAAACAGCTGATTGGTCTGAAACTGTCGTGTTAAAGCTGCCTCTGTGTGTGTTCAGGATGCCCACGACGGCGAGGTTAACGCCGTGAGGTTCAGCCCCGGCTCCCGTCTCGTAGCAACAGGAGGGATGGACCGCAGGGTAAAGCTGTGGGAGGTCATCGCAGGTGAGTTCTGTAACAGGAAGTAGTTTACAGTCGTTGGTGCACCAACAGGAAGTGGTTTACAGTTGGTGTTGCACCAACAGGAAGTGGTTTACAGTTGGTGTTGCACCAACAGGAAGTGGTTTACAGTTGGTGTTGCACCAACAGGAAGTGGTTTACAGTTGGTGTTGCACCAACAGGAAGTAGTTTACAGTCGTTGGTGCACCAACAGGAAGTGGTTTACAGTTGGTGTTGCACCAACAGGAAGTAGTTTACAGTCGTTGGTGCATTAACAGGAAGTGGTTTACAGTCGGCGTTGCACCAACAGGAAGTAGTTTACAGTCGGCGTTGCACCAACAGGAAGTGGTTTACAGTTGGCGTTGCACCAACAGGAAGTAGTTTACAGTCGGCGTTGCACCAACAGGAAGTAGTTTACCGTTGGCGTTGCACCAACAGGAAGTGGTTTACAGTTGGCGTTGCACCAACAGGAAGTAGTTTACAGTCGGCGTTGCACCAACAGGAAGTAGTTTACAGTCGGCGTTGCACCAACAGGAAGTAGTTTACAGTCGGCGTTGCACCAACAGGAAGTAGTTTACAGTCGGCGTTGCACCAACAGGAAGTGGTTTACAGTCGGCATTGCACCAACAGGAAGTGGTTTACAATCGGCGTTGCACCAACAGGAAGTGGTTTACAGTCGGCGTTGCACCAACAGGAAGTGGTTTACAGTCGGCGTTGCACCAACAGGAAGTGGTTTACAGTCGGCGTTGCACCAACAGGAAGTGGTTTACAGTTGGCGTTGCACCAACAGGAAGTAGTTTACCGTTGGCGTTGCACCAAGAGGAAGTGGTTTACAGTTGGCGTTGCACCAACAGGAAGTAGTTTACAGTCGGCGTTGCACCAACAGGAAGTAGTTTACAGTCGGCGTTGCACCAACAGGAAGTAGTTTACAGTCGGCGTTGCACCAACAGGAAGTAGTTTACAGTCGGCGTTGCACCAACAGGAAGTAGTTTACAGTCGGCGTTGCACCAACAGGAAGTAGTTTACCGTTGGCGTTGCACCAACAGGAAGTGGTTTACAGTTGGCGTTGCACCAACAGGAAGTGGTTTACAGTTGGCGTTGCACCAACAGGAAGTAGTTTACAGTCGGCGTTGCACCAACAGGAAGTAGTTTACCGTTGGCGTTGCACCAACAGGAAGTGGTTTACAGTTGGCGTTGCACCAACAGGAAGTGGTTTACAGTTGGCGTTGCACCAACAGGAAGCTGGACACTCAGACGTGATGAAGGTCAGTGATGAGTAGTAAAAGGTCTGATTACCCACAATCCTCTCCTGCTGCCTCTGGCTCCCAGCAGCCTGCTGTCTGCTCCCATCGTGCTCCAGTGATGCGGCGATGGGCCCCGCGGCTGCTGACATCACACAGGATGTGACATCACAGAGAGGCTGTTCTGAGTCTGCAGGCTCACTGTGATGATGATCCAACAGAACCAATCAGCACGGAGCGTCGGGCTCAGGAGGGGGAGGAGGGAGTTGATCTCAAGTTTTCAACCTGAGACCTTCATCACACTGAGCTGTCAGAGTAATCTGATTACATCAGAGTAATCTGAGTACAGTTACCAGGTTACATTGGGGTAAATGGTGATCTAGAGTGGACGATGAGTCGACAGAATTGTGCTGCAACATTAAAATGATGTCGCTCCTACATCTGTTCATGTGTTCAGGTCGCTGTGAGCCCAAAGGAGCTCTGACCGGCAGCAACGCTGGAATCACCAGCATCGAGTTCGACAGTGCGGTGAGTCTTCACTCTGTTTACAGGTGAACGTTTACAGGTGAACGTTTACAGCTGAACGTTTACAGCTGAACTTTGGGTCCGTTTTAACGTGGTTGTTGGTGTCTTACAGGGATCGTACCTGCTGGCCGCCTCCAATGACTTTGCCAGTCGGATCTGGACAGTGGATGACTTCCGGCTGAGGGTGAGTCAGAACTCAGCGGGACCAGAGTGAACTTTAGTCGACTGAACTGCAGAAAAACAAACCACAGAGAGGTCTTTAGGAGTGAGAATTATTGTTTGATCTCACAGCAGAAGCAGCTGATTGATCATGTGATCAGTAACATGTTTACATCAGAACAGCCTGACAGAAGCATCATGTGACCTATGACCTCACAGCAGGTGACCCGTCTGCTCTCTCTCCTCCAGCACACGCTGACGGGCCACAGCGGGAAGGTTCTTTCTGCTCGCTTCCTATTGGACAACGCTCGGATCGTGTCAGGCAGCTACGACCGAACGCTCAAACTCTGGGACCTGCGCAGTAAAGTCTGTACGTGATTGGCCTGCAGGCGTCCGTCCAGCTGTGAGTGTTGACGTGCGCTGACCACCTGTCCCCACCTGTGCAGGTATGAAGACGGTGTTCGCCGGCTCCAGCTGTAACGACATCGTGTGCACGGAGCAGTGCGTCATGAGCGGGCACTTCGATAAGAAGGTTCGATTCTGGGACATCAGGTGGGTTCTGCTCCCGGTACAGCTGTCCTCTGATCACTGATTCCCGATCATTGACCACCGATCATAGATGACCGATTATAGATCATTGATACCCGATCATTGTGTTTCAGGGCAGAGAGCATCGTGCAGGAGCTGGAGCTGATGGGCCGGGTCACGTCTCTGGACCTGAACCACGACCGCACCGAGCTGCTCACCTGCTCCAGAGACGACCTGCTGAAGATCATCGACCTGCGTTCCAACGCCGTCAGACAGACCTTCAGGTGAGCTCGCACAGAACCTGGACCCGTCTGAGGGACAGAACCAGAACCTCATTACCAAGGAGACGGGTCCAAGAGATGGACCTGGGCTGAGGGAAACCGGCTGATGTGATGTCACTGTGTGTGTTTCAGTGCTCCGGGCTTCAAGTGTGGCGCTGACTGGACCAGAGTCACGTTCAGGTGAGTTTTTCCCTGGTTCTGAGTCTCCAGAGGAGACGGATGGTGGCGTTCTCCTGCTGACTGTTTGCTGACTGTTTGCTGTTCCCCTGCTGACTGTTTGCTGTTCTCAGCCCTGACGGCAGCTACGTCGCTGGAGGCTCAGCTGATGGAGCGCTGTACATCTGGAACGTCCTGACGGGGAAATTGGACCGGACTCTGGATCGAAACCACAAGTAAGAAGCAGACCTGAGCTCCACAGGGTCTGGGACTTCTTCCTTCTGGGGTTTGTTTCTGCAGAACAACGATGGCCTGAAAGGAGGATTAAACCATTATTGAGCTCCTGTTTCATTACATCACATTACGGTCATTCTGCAGACGCGTTTATCCAAAGCTACTTACAATAAGTGTGTTCCACATCGGGAGGTAAAAGAACTTCAGGTCACAAGAAATCATAAGTGCATTTCCTTCCAAAACCAAACAGCTAAGAGCAGAACTAGTGCTAGAGTAAGTCCAGAAGGAGGTAGTCCAGAAGAAGGTAGTCCAGAAGGAGGTAGTCCAGAAGGAGGTAGTCCAGAAGGAGGTAGTCCAGAAGGAGGTAGTCCAGAAGGAGGTAGTCCAGATGGAGGTAGTCCAGAAGGAGGTAGTCCAGATGGAGGTAGTCCAAAAGGAGGTAGTCCAGATGGAGGTAGTCCAGAAGGAGGTAGTCCAGATGGAGGTAGTCCAGAAGGAGGTAGTCCAGAAGGAGGTAGTCCAGAAGGAGGTAGTCCAGAAGGAGGTAGTCCAGATGGAGGTAGTCCAGAAGGAGGTAGTCCAGATGGAGGTAGTCCAGATGGAGGTAGTCCAGAAGGAGGTAGTCCAGATGGAGGTAGTCCAGAAGGAGGTAGTCCAAAAGGAGGTAGTCCAGATGGAGGTAGTCCAGAAGGAGGTAGTCCAGAAGGAGGTAGTCCAGATGGAGGTAGTCCAGAAGGAGGTAGTCCAGAAGGAGGTAGTCCAGATGGAGGTAGTCCAGATGGAGGTAGTCCAGAAGGAGGTAGTCCAAAAGGAGGTAGTCCAGATGGAGGTAGTCCAGATGGAGGTAGTCCAGAAGGAGGTAGTCCAGAAGGAGGTAGTCCAGAAGGAGGTAGTCCAGAAGGAGGTAGTCCAGAAGGAGGTAGTCCAGAAGGAGGTAGTCCAGAAGGAGGTAGTCCAGAAGGAGGTCGTCCAGAAGGAGGTCGTCCAGAAGATGGTAGTCCAGAAGGAGGTAGTCCAGAAGGAGGTCGTCCTTGAAAAAGTCGAGTGCCTTTGTTCTACAGCCTTACAGTTTTTATAAGTTACTTTGTACTGCTTCACTAACTGCTGATTGTCTGCAGGAGTGCAGGCCCCTCTCAAAGATTAGCAGTTGGCCACTCTTGGCTGAAACTAGTCTCAATGGGGGCTGTTATCACACAGTGAAACTAAACCAGCAGCAAGCCTACTTAGCAGTCAAAGTCAAGCAAAAAGCAGCCTGGTACACAAGAAAAATGTTACTTACTTATTCTGGATAAGTAAGTGAGTTCCGTCTTCTGCATTGGATAAAATGACCTGAACCCTTTCACAGAGACACTCTTATCCAGTAAAGCCCAAACGGACTCTGTGGAGATTTGGTTCAGCTTGTTAAATGAGTCGGACAGAACCTGTTTCTGGGTTTATTGGTTCTGGTTATTTCCTGAGATCAGGAAGAATCTGTTACTTAGACCCGATCAGTGGTTCTTCTGGATCGATGTGTTTAAACTGGTTCTGCTCGCTGCTGACTGAAGGCGGGTTGGGTTGGATCAGAACCCCAAGGAGTCGCAGACAGATGGAGAACGGGTCCAACCTGCTGATTCATTCTGATTTTCTGAGGCGTAAACAACCTGTCGTTGTCTTCTGCAGCTCTGCCATCAACTCGGTGTCATGGTCGCCGTCGGGAACATACGTCCTCAGCGTGGAGAAGGGCAGCCGGGCCATCCTGTGGTCTGACATGTGATTGGCTGAGCGCTGTCAGCCGGACCTCAGGGGGCGGAGTCAGCAGCCAGCGGACTCATAGGTGGTGGAGGACTCGTCTTCATCCCGACGAAGCTGCGGGCGGAACGAGCGGAGCTGCTGTTTTATGCGTTTGGGTTCAGGAGCTTTTATTTGTTGTTGTTTTAACTTTGACAGAAGAAGGAAACTGAGCGCGCTCTGTGCAGGACCCGACGCTCAATAAAGTTTTATTGGCAGCCGACGGTGAGCAGGGCTCAGAGTCCACAGGACGAGGAGCAGAAGAAGAATAAGACGGACGCAGAGCGCTCTGGGACGTTGGCTCAGGTGCACAGAGACGTTTGCTTGTACAGACTCACTTTCATCCCCACAGAAACAGGAAGTGCTTCACACTAAATGCTTCAGATACAAGATGTTTGAATGTGATGGAGATTAAAGAGGAGAGACGATGTGAACTTTGGTCTGCTGCATATTCTTGTCACAGATTGTTTACTCAGAACCAGCAGGTCCGGTTGTTCCAGTTTGGGTTCCTGTCAGCAGCTGAAACAGATTCCTGAAGCCAGGGAAAATAAACTGCTGAGAGGTGAACCCTGACCCCCAAAGTTAGTGGCACACAAACATATGAAGGGAACAGAGGTGCATCATGGGAGCTCCCCCAGCAGGCTGGGCCTATAGCAGCAGAACTATGGGATGTTTCAGGGTCACCTGAGCCATCCCTAACTATAAGCTTTATCAGGAAGGAAAGTTTTAAGCCTGGTCTTAAAAGTAGAGTTAGGGTAACTAACCCACTGTAGGGTTAGGGTTAACTTTAACCCGCTGTAGAGTTAGGGTTAACTCTAACCAGCTGTAGAGTTAGGGTTAACTAACCAGCTGTAGGGTTAGGGTTAACTTTAACCCGCTGTAGAGTTAGGGTTAACTCTAACCCGCTGTAGGGTTAGGGTTAACTCTAACCCGCTGTAGAGTTAGGGTTAACTCTAACCCGCTGTAGGGTTAGGGTTAACTCTAACCCGCTGTAGGGTTAGGGTTAACTTTAACCCGCTGTAGAGTTAGGGTTAACTCTAACCCGCTGTAGGGTTAGGGTTAACTCTAACCCGCTGTAGGGTTAGGGTTAACTTTAACCCGCTGTAGGGTTAGGGTTAACTTTAACCCGCTGTAGAGTTAGGGTTAACTCTAACCAGCTGTAGGGTTAGGGTTAACTCTAACCCGCTGTAGGGTTAGTGTTAACTCTAACCAGCTGTAGGGTTAGGGTAAACTTTAACCCGCTGTAGGGTTAGGGTTAACTCTAACCAGCTGTAGGGTTAGTGTTAACTCTAACCAGCTGTAGTGTTAGGGTTAACTCTAACCAGCTGTAGGGTTAGGGTTAACTTTAACCCGCTGTAGAGTTAGGGTTAACTCTAACCCACTGTAGGGTTAGGGTTAACTTTAACCCGCTGTAGGGTTAGGGTTAACTTTAACCCGCTGTAGAGTTAGGGTTAACTGTAACCCGCTGTAGAGTTAGGGTTAACTCTAACCCGCTGTAGAGTTAGGGTTAACTCTAACCCGCTGTAGAGTTAGGGTTAACTCTAACCCACTGTAGAGTTAGGGTTAACTCTAACCCACTGTAGAGTTAGGGTTAACTTTAACCCGCTGTAGAGTTAGGGTTAACTCTAACCAGCTGTAGGGTTAGGGTTAACTTTAACCCGCTGTAGAGTTAAGGTTAACTAACCCGCTGTATTGTTAGGGTTAACTCTAACCAGCTGTAGGGTTAGGGTTAACTTTAACCCGCTGTAGGGTTAGGGTTAACTCTAACCCGCTGTAGAGTTAGGGTTAACTCTAACCCGCTGTAGAGTTAGGGTTAACTTTAACCCGCTGTAGCGTTAGGGTTAACTCTAACCCGCTGTAGGGTTAGGGTTAACTCTAACCCGCTGTAGAGTTAGGGTTAACTCTAACCCACTGTAGGGTTAACTCTAACCCACTGTAGAGTTAGGGTTAACTCTAACCTGCTGTATTGTTAGGGTTAACTAACCCGCTGTATTGTTAGGGTTAACTAACCCGCTGTATTGTTAGGGTTAACTAACCCGCTGTATTGTTAGGGTTAACTCTAACCCGCTGTAGAGTTAGGGTTAACTCTAACCCACTGTAGGGTTAACTCTAACCCACTGTAGAGTTAGGGTTAACTCTAACCCACTGTAGAGTTAGGGTTAACTCTAACCCGCTGTAGAGTTAGGGTTAACTCTAACCTGCTGTATTGTTAGGGTTAACTAACCCGCTGTATTGTTAGGGTTAACTAACCCGCTGTATTGTTAGGGTTAACTCTAGCCCGCTGTAGGGTTGGGGTTAACTCTAACCCGCTGTAGGGTTGGGGTTAACTCTAACCCGCTGTAGAGTTGGGGTTAACTCTAACCCGCTCTAGGGTTAGGGTTAACTAACCCGCTGTATTGTTAGGGTTAACTAACCCGCTGTAGGGTTGGGGTTAACTCTAACCCGCTGTAGGGTTGGGGTTAACTCTAACCCGCTGTAGGGTTGGGGTTAACTCTAACCAGCTGTAGGGTTGGGGTTAACTCTAACCCGCTGTAGGGTTGGGGTTAACTCTAACCCGCTGTAGAGTTGGGGTTAACTCTAACCCGCTGTAGGGTTAGGGTTAACTAACCCGCTGTATTGTTAGGGTTAACTAACCCGCTGTAGGGTTGGGGTTAACTCTAACCCGCTGTAGGGTTGGGGTTAACTCTAGTTGGGGTTAACTCTAACCCGCTGTAGAGTTGGGGTTAACTCTAACCCGCTGTAGAGTTGGGGTTAACTCTAACCCGCTGTAGGGTTGGGGTTAACTCTTACCCGCTGTAGAGTTGGGGTTAACTCTAACCAGCTGTAGGGTTGGGGTTAACTCTAACCCGCTGTAGGGTTGGGGTTAACTCTAACCCGCTGTAGGGTTGGGGTTAACTCTAACCCGCTGTAGGGTTGGGGTTAACTCTAACCCGCTGTAGGGTTGGGGTTAACTCTAACCAGCTGTAGGGTTGGGGTTAACTCTAACCCGCTGTAGGGTTGGGGTTAACTCTAACCAGCTGTAGGGTTGGGGTTAACTCTAACCAGCTGTAGGGTTAGGGTTAACTAACCCGCTGTATTGTTAGGGTTAACTCTAGCCCGCTGTAGGGTTGGGGTTAACTCTAACCCGCTGTAGGGTTGGGGTTAACTCTAACCAGCTGTAGGGTTGGGGTTAACTCTAACCCGCTGTAGGGTTGGGGTTAACTCTAACCAGCTGTAGGGTTGGGGTTAACTCTAACCAGCTGTAGGGTTAGGGTTAACTAACCCGCTGTATTGTTAGGGTTAACTCTAGCCCGCTGTAGGGTTGGGGTTAACTCTAACCCGCTGTAGAGTTAGGGTTAACTCTAACCCGCTGTAGGGTTGGGGTTAACTCTAACCCGCTGTAGGGTTGGGGTTAACTCTAACCCGCTGTAGGGTTGGGGTTAACTCTAACCCGCTGTAGGGTTGGGGTTAACTCTAACCCGCTGTAGGGTTGGGGTTAACTCTAACCCGCTGTAGGGTTGGGGTTAACTCTAACCCGCTGTAGGGTTAGGGTTAACTCTAACCCGCTGTAGGGTTGGGGTTAACTCTAACCCGCTGTAGGGTTGGGGTTAACTCTAACCCGCTGTAGAGTTAGGGTTAACTCTAACCAGCTGTAGAGTTAGGGTTAACTAACCCGCTGTATTGTTAGGGTTAACTAACCCGCTGTAGGGTTGGGGTTAACTCTAACCCGCTGTAGAGTTGGGGTTAACTCTAACCCGCTGTAGGACCAGAAGCTGAGGAAATACCATCTAGAGTAACTATATAGCTAAACAGTTTCTCCCTGAAGCGCTCAGGTCCAAAGATAACGACTTCAGTTTGAGTTTAGAAGCAGAAACTTCTGAGTATCCAGGTCTATATGTCTTTCAGACATGCTTGTAGTCTGACCAACCTATTGGGTTCATCTGGTTTCATAGATAAGTACAACTGAGTATCATCAGCATAGCAGTGGATTGATGTACCACTAGATGGCTGCCACTCCTCCTCCTCTGCCTGTGGTTCGAGGAAGGCGAACATTTAAACAGTCAGAGGGAGTTGATTCATTAATGCTAACAGTAATGCTGCTAATAAGTTGCTGCAGCCTAGCCTGGAAAACCAGCGCCAACTGCTGGACGGCAAAATGTTTTCCCTGCGGTTGGGTCTGGCCTCGAACCACTTTTCATTTTGAAAATACTGCCCTGAATCTGGCAGATGGCAACTAAACCAATCACAACGCAGAGATGTGTTTTGAATCAACGAGGGCGGGGCAGAGGGTTCTGGTGCGGGGTTTTGAGGGAGTGACGACAGAGCAGTGCGACGTTGGGCAGTGGAAGCGAACATAGACATCATATAGAACACTAGACTGAGCATTGGCTGCTGAGACGCGAGAAAAACGGCCGCCATCTTGGAGTGGTGAACGTCAAGCTCACGATAACGTTTGTCATTGAATTTGCAACTAGAGACTTGTCAAGATGCCTGGCTGGTGTTCAGCATACAACTACTCAAACGAGCGAACCAAGGAAAACAGAAGTCGTGGGATTACTTTTCACAAGTAAGATTTAACATTACCATACTATTGAATCTATTTGTTTTACCAGAGTGTTGTAGTATAAATAGATGCTCCTGAGGCCGTGGCTAGCTAGATTAGCTCACAAGATGAATATGAATGGCTTGATGATATGATAATGAAATTAATGAAAATGAAAACATGACATAGGCTACTTGAACAACAAAGTAATAGCGGAGGGCAACGGCAGAGTAATATTGGCGTATTAACACTATGCGACCACATCGTAAATGAATGACCGATCAGCTAACGGCTGACAGATGACAGCTGAGAGCTGACAGCTCGGCATCAACCATAGCATCCTTTTATATAAATGGCTTGAAATTAAGGAAATGAAAACATGACATACTTTAACAACAAAGTTTAAAATAAAGATAAACAATAAAAAACTGTACAGCATTTTATGAACTTCATTTTAGGCGAATGTATGCTAAGGTTACTGAGTCGTATCACTGTTGATATGGGTGGTGGGGTGCGTGCATTACATTTGTGACTTGATTTCTTTTTTCCATGGGTTCCGTTGTCTACAAAAATTGCACATCGTTGGTGACGGGCAGAAACCTCGTATCTTTTACATTATCACATTGCATTATACTTGGCAAACACCTTTATCAAAAGTGACCTACAATCAAGGAAAACTATTTCGATTTATATTTAAACGCTTAAAAAAGGAAAAAAAATGGACATACAAGTTTTCAACCTGTCACTAATGACATCACATGGTGCTTTCAAGAGGAGTCTTGTTTTGCTATGATCAGAATAATGAATGTTTTTGTTTTTCCAATTGCAGGTACCTGTCAGTCATGGGGTTCGTTATAAACATTGACACACTGATGCTGATGATTCCCGAACTGCTCCAGGTTCAGAGAACCAGAAAAAGTAAATGTATTGCCAAAGCATAAAATATAATGAACATGTAATGATTAATTTATACACATTGTTTTTGCTGCAATAAAGTGCAGTGTGTCTGAGGGACTTGTTTTGAGGTGCATCCAAAATTGTAGTGCTCTTTTTTGTATATTAATGGCCAGTGGATATATATATATATATATATATATATATATATATATATATATATATATATATAAATAAAAAAAATTGTGGGGAAAAAAAGAAGTGTGAAAAAAAACAATATTGTAATGTTGAAGGTCCGTGTATGATTCACTTAAGAACTAAAAATAAAATGAAAAAATGACTCGTTATCTCATTGTTTGTTTTTCAAAGGTGAACCATGAACTATTAATGACTCATGTAGGCCTATATTGTGTTACGTTATGCCAAGTATGAACAATAAATCCCGCCAAACCATGTTTTTTTTTATCAGTGCTTCACGGATGACATTTAAAACGCATAAACACGAGTGTTATTCAGCGATATATTATTAATTAAATGCGCTGACTGTTCATTGCTCCTATCAACCCGGTTATACTGAATGGAGCGAATCATCACTCCAATATGGCAGCCCTGCGTTACGTTCGGCCCAAGAGCGGTTACATTCGTTGCTCAGTCTAGTGTTCTATATGATGTCTATGTCCCCTCCCACCAAAGCTTTCTGTCACGCTTACTACGTCACAGTCAGTTGCGCTCATTGGTCAGAGCGTTGGCCTATAGGCACAGACACGGTTTGAAAGACAACGGGTTGTGCTCATCAACAATGTTCCGTTGTATCCATTGATCGGAGCCAGACTAAATTAGAGCTAGCTGCAGCCAGCTTTCTGTAACAAATGGTCTTCAACGACCCCCATAAAACCATCTGCTATTTGGTTTAGGTCACTATATTCACACAACTCCAAATTTCTGTGGAAAAACAAGCCACCATGTCATTAAAAACTTTACAATGGACCAAAGATGGTCTGTAACAATCCTGCAAAACAACAACATGCTAAACTTTACTCTGTGGAGGAACAAAGGAATAAAACATCTTCAACAAATAATGCCATTTTATTTCATTCGTTGTGCTCATATCTAACATCTGTCACCCAGCACAACAGGTGTTGAGGAAACTATTCTCATGAACTGGAAAGCCAATAATTATCTGTGTATTGATGAGTTTAGAAGTTTTTCTGTCGGATCATAGGAGCGCGGACATATCGGGCATCATGCAACAACTGTCCGTACGCACAGATTTGTTCTTAAGTCGTGCGTACGAGTGATTTAAAGGGACATTTTCAAATGTGCGTTGCAACTTCTTGTCAAGATTCAAGAAGCTATATATTCAGACTCAAGGTCCATACAAACAAAAAGACATCAAGTCACACAGTACAAAGGATTACATAACACACATACAATAACACTATAAATACAGATGACAGATAACATGTCAGATATCATAAGTTGACATAGCCTTTTGTGTGCAAACAATGCAATTAGTCATATTCCGGGAGTTACCGGAAGTGAGGTCGACGCAGCGTTAGCGTTAGCAGCAGTGTGCAGTTGCTATCTGGAAAGTGTTCTTTTAAATAAACTCCCGGTAAACCTACAAACTTTCTAATGCCTCGTTTTGTGAGTTAAGAGCCTATGTGCAGAAGTTTGGTAACAGTCAATGCATTATTAGTGGGATAATTAACCAGATAAAATCTATTTACCATTAGCGCCAGTAATAAGCCATTCGGCGGACGTGACGTCAAAATGACATCATTTCCGCTTGCAGGCCTGGCGTTGGGAAAAACGCAATTCGAAGTGCTTTAATGTCCCTCTCGGCACTTCGTGGTTTTTCATAGAGCGGAAGGACATGGCAGCCTCCATAGAGCTTGCCCGCTCTATCTATTTTTGATAGAGATAATTTTACACCAATGAGGACTAATTTATGAATGAATATGTTGATTTGAGCTAATGAATGACTTAATTTATTACATGGTGTCCCTTTAAGAGAATTTGCGCATTCACCAATCTGTTGGTATTTTACGTTTTCTTTCAGGTACGAACAGAATTTACAGTGATCCAGAGCTGTCGTAGGAGTTTCCTAAAATAGTCCGCTGTTATTCCAATCCAGTTTCCTTGACTAATGGATTGTATATTTAATTACTTTGAAGCAAACATAAATAAATATACATTATACCCCATAATGATGCTGACATTATTCTGTTTGACTTAAATTATGCACTAATTGAAGGTTAATCTGACTCTGTATATAACAAGGTCAATGGGAAGCGTAACCAGCGGCTGACTTTCTACTTTTGGATGCCTTAGTGCGTCAGGCTCTTGGAAGAGAGCGTGTGTTCCGAGACGTTTAGATATCCTGCGGAGACAGACGAATGGTTGACATGATTTAGATCACCAAGCACTGTGCTGCTGCTAATATGCAGCTTGCTGGAGCCACGACTCCAGAGAGAAACACGCCGATCAAACCCAGTTCCACCACACGTCCAGGTCCTCAGCACCCTTGTGTTATCAGTGTGTGTATGTTATCAGAGTGTGTATGTTATCAGAGTGTGTATGTGTTATCTGTGTGTGTGTGTTATCAGAGTGTGTGTGTGTTATCTGTGTGTGTGTGTTATCAGAGTGTGTATGTGTATGTTATCAGTGTGTGTATGTTATCAGAGTGTGTATGTTATCAGAGTGTGTATGTGTGTGTGTTATCTGTGTGTGTGTGTTATCAGAGTGTGTATGTGTGTGTTATCAGAGTGTGTGTGTGTTATCTGTGTGTGTGTGTTATCAGAGTGTGTATGTGTGTGTTATCAGAGTGTGTGTGTGTTATCTGTGTGTGTGTGTTATCAGTGTGTGTATGTGTGTGTTATCAGAGTGTGTGTGTGTGTGTGTGTGTTATCTGTGTGTGTGTGTGTTATCAGAGTGTGTGTGTTATCAGTGTGTGTATGTGTGTGTTATCAGTGTGTGTGTTATCTGTGTGTGTGTGTTATCAGAGTGTGTGTGTGTGTGTGTGTTATCAGTGTGTGTGTGTGTGTGTTATCAGAGTGTGTGTGTTATCAGTGTGTGTATGTGTGTTATCAGTGTGTGTGTGTTATCAGAGTGTGTGTGTGTTATCAGTGTGTTTGTGTGTGTGTTATCAGAGTGTGTGTGTTATCAGAGTGTGTGTATGTGTGTTATCAGAGTGTGTGTATGTGTGTTATCAGTGTGTGTATGTGTGTTATCAGTGTGTGTGTGTTATCAGTGTGTGTGTGTGTGTGTTATCAGAATGTGTGTGTTGTCAGTGTGTGTGTGTGTGTTATCAGTGTGTGTGTTATCAGAATGTGTGTGTTATCAGTGTGTGTGTGTGTTATCAGAGTTTGTGTGTTATCAGTGTGTGTGATATCAGTGTGTGTGTGTGTTATCAGAGTGTGTGTTATCAGAGTGTGTGTGTGTTATCAGTGTGTGTTATCAGTGTGTGTGTGTTATCAGAGTGTGTGTGTGTGTTATCTGTGTGTGTTATTAGCTCACAGACTGCTGACTGAGTCTCATCTAATCGGATCAGCTTCCTGCTGATCTCAGCTCTGCGTGTCACAGACGTGTTCATCACTGATCAATATTAATATCAGCCCTGATCAATATTAATGATGATGCTCAGAACCTTTAACCCAAACTTCTGAACATCATAAATATGCTGTCAGAAACTGGAACCGGTCCAGAAATCCGGATTCTGGGGGTTTCATCACCTGGAGTCCCAGACACCAGAACCAGCACCTGGATCCACTCTGATCTGGTCCTGGTTCTGGTTCTGTCTGTGAGGGGAACCTTCAGTAATGAGCTGTGCATCAGGAGTTCAGCAGAGTTCAGGAAGTATTCACACATGAAATCATCTGACAGTCAGAACCAGAGATTTAACCGAAGCTCCAAACTCGGCTGGTTTATAGTTCATAAATAAAAAGGAATCCTGAATCTGAAACTCAGGAATCAGTTTGTTTCTGTCAGTTGGAGCTGAACTGTGATTCAGAACGGGTTGAACAGCAATGTGTACACAGCAGGATGTAAACAGGATTGTTCTGCTGGGGGATTACAGTGTAATGATGGAGCTGCTGACCACGCTGTGTGTGCAGAGATTATAAATACAGCCGACCGGGTCACACCGTCTTCCTCCTGCTGAGTATTCATCACGTTCATCTCTGCTGCTGCTTCAGGTCAGTTCATTTCAGATAAAAACTTTAACTGCTGAGATTCCCTGATACCTGTAGTTCCCTGGGTCCTTAGAACTTGCTGCAGACCAGATCCCAGGCTCCCTGGGTCCTTAGAACCTGCTGCAGACCAGATCCTAGGTTCCCTGGGTCCTTAGAACCTGCTGCAGACCAGATCCCAGGTTCCCTATGTCCTTAGAACCTGCTGCAGACCAGATCCCAGGTTCCCTGGGTCCTTAGAACCTGCTGCAGACCAGATCCCAGGTTCCCTATGTCCTTAGAACCTGCTGCAGACCAGATCCCAGGTTCCCTATGTCCTTAGAACCTGCTGCAGACCAGATCCCAGGGTCCCTGTGTCCTTAGAACTTGCTTCAGACCAGATCCCAGGTTCCCTGTGTCCTTAGAACCTGCGGCAGACCAGATCCCAGGTTCCATGGGTCCTTAGAACCTGCTGCAGACCAGATCCCAGGTTCCCTGTGTCCTTAGAACCTGCGGCAGACCAGATCCCAGGTTCCATGGGTCCTTAGAACTTGCTGCAGACCAGATCCCAGGTTCCCTGTGTCCTTAGAACCTGCTGCAGACCAGATCCCAGGTTCCATGGGTCCTTAGAACTTGCTGCAGACCAGATCCCAGGTTCCCTATGTCCTTAGAACCTGCTGCAGACCAGATCCCAGGTTCCCTGGGTCCATAGAACCTGCTGCAGACCAGATCCCAGGTTCCCTGGGTCCTTAGAACCTGCTGCAGACCAGATCCCAGGTTCCCTGGGTCCTTAGAACCTGCTGCAGACCAGATCCCAGGTTCCCTATGTCCTTAGAACCTGCTGCAGACCAGATCCCAGGTTCCCTGTGTCCTTAGAACCTGCTGCAGACCAGATCCCAGGTTCCATGGGTCCTTAGAACCTGCTGCAGACCAGATCCCAGGGTCCCTGTGTCCTTAGAACTTGCTTCAGACCAGATCCCAGGTTCCCTGGGTCCTTAGAACCTGCGGCAGACCAGATCCCAGGTTCCATGGGTCCTTAGAACCTGCTGCAGACCAGATCCCAGGTTCCCTGTGTCCTTAGAACCTGCGGCAGACCAGATCCCAGGTTCCATGGGTCCTTAGAACTTGCTGCAGACCAGATCCCAGGTTCCCTGTGTCCTTAGAACCTGCTGCAGACCAGATCCCAGGTTCCATGGGTCCTTAGAACTTGCTGCAGACCAGATCCCAGGTTCCCTATGTCCTTAGAACCTGCTGCAGACCAGATCCCAGGTTCCCTGGGTCCATAGAACCTGCTGCAGACCAGATCCCAGGTTCCCTGGGTCCTTAGAACCTGCTGCAGACCAGATCCCAGGTTCCCTGGGTCCATAGAACCTGCTGCAGACCAGATCCCAGGTTCCCTGGGTCCATAGAACCTGCTGCAGACCAGATCCCAGGTTCCCTGGGTCCTTAGAACCTGCTGCAGACCAGATCCCAGGTTCCCTGGGTCCTTAGAACCTGCTGCAGACCAGATCCCAGGTTCCCTGGGTCCTTAGAACCTGCTGCAGACCAGATCCCAGGTTCCATGGGTCCTTAGAACCTGCTGCAGACCAGATCCCAGGTTCCCTGGGTCCTTAGAACCTGCTGCCGACCAGATCCCAGGTTCCCTGGGTCCTTAGAACCTGCTGCTGACCAGATCCCAGGTTCCCTGGGTCCTTAGAACCTGCTGCAGACCAGATCCCAGGTTCCCTGGGTCCATAGAACCTGCTGCAGACCAGATCCCAGGTTCCATGGGTCCTTAGAACCTGCTGCAGACCAGATCCCAGGTTCCCTGGGTCCTTAGAACCTGCTGCAGACCAGATCCCAGGTTCCCTGGGTCCTTAGAACCTGCTGCAGACCAGATCCCAGACCCGTTTGTTCAGAAGAACAGCAGAACCAGAGCCAGAGTGCTTCTTCCAGTGTAGAACAGGAAGTAGGTCCAGCTCAGTCTGGATCTGTCTGCATGATTCAGTTAATATCAGTTTACTTCAGTTTTATTCATAAAGCATCGGATCACAGAAAATGTCTCAAGAAAGGAGCCTCCATCAGAACCAGAACCAGGAGGAAACCTCCGTCAGAACCAGGAACCATCTGCCTGGACCAGCTGGGGGCTGAGAGGACAGAAAAGAGGGGACAACACACACTGTAACACCAGGCCAGGGACACCTGCTGAGAGAGAGAAACAGTTAATGACAACAATGATGTCACATGGACATGGAGAGGTGCATCATGGGAGCTCCCCCAGCAGTCTGGGCCTATAGCAGCAGAACTATGGGATGTTCCAGGGTCAGCTGCGCCATCCCTAACTATAAGCTTTATCAGAAAGGAAAGTTTTAAGCCTGATCTTAAAGGTAGAGAGGGGCCTGATAACTGAAGGCTCTGCCTCCCAAACTGGAAGCTGGTTCCACAGAGAGGGGCCCGATAACTGAAGGCTCTGCCTCCCAAACTGGAAGCTGGTTCCTCAGAGAGGGGCCCGATAACTGAAGGCTCTGCCTCCCAAACTGGCAGCTGGTTCCACAGAGAGGGGCCCGATAACTGAAGGCTCTGCCTCCCAAACTGGAAGCTGGTTCCTCAGAGAGGGGCCCGATAACTGAAGGCTCTGCCTCCCAAACTGGCAGCTGGTTCCACAGAGAGGGGCCCGATAACTGAAGGCTCTGCCTCCCAAACTGGAAGCTGGTTCCTCAGAGAGGGGCCCGATAACTGAAGGCTCTGCCTCCCAAACTGGCAGCTGGTTCCACAGAGAGGGGCCTGATAACTGAAGGCTCTGCCTCCCAAACTGGCAGCTGGTTCCACAGAGAGGGGCCTGATAACTGAAGGCTCTGCCTCCCAAACTGGCAGCTGGTTCCACAGAGAGGGGCCTGATAACTGAAGGCTCTGCCTCCCAAACTGGCAGCTGGTTCCACAGAGAGGGGCCTGATAACTGAAGGCTCTGCCTCCCAAACTGGCAGCTGGTTCCACAGAGAGGGGCCTGATAACTGAAGGCTCTGCCTCCCAAACTGGCAGCTGGTTCCACAGAGAGGGGCCTGATAACTGAAGGCTCTGCCTCCCAAACTGGCAGCTGGTTCCACAGAGAGGGGCCTGATAACTGAAGGCTCTGCCTCCCAAACTGGCAGCTGGTTCCACAGAGAGGGGCCTGATAACTGAAGGCTCTGCCTCCCAAACTGGCAGCTGGTTCCACAGAGAGGGGCCTGATAACTGAAGGCTCTGCCTCCCAAACTGGCAGCTAGTTCCTCAGAGAGGGGCCTGATAACTGAAGGCTCTGCCTCCCAAACTGGCAGCTGGTTCCACAGAGAGGGGCCTGATAACTGAAGGCTCTGCCTCCCAAACTGGCAGCTGGTTCCACAGAGAGGGGCCTGATAACTGAAGGCTCTGCCTCCCAAACTGGCAGCTGGTTCCACAGAGAGGGGCCTGATAACTGAAGGCTCTGCCTCCCAAACTGGCAGCTGGTTCCACAGAGAGGGGCCTGATAACTGAAGGCTCTGCCTCCCAAACTGGCAGCTGGTTCCACAGAGAGGGGCCTGATAACTGAAGGCTCTGCCTCCCAAACTGGCAGCTGGTTCCACAGAGAGGGGCCTGATAACTGAAGGCTCTGCCTCCCAAACTGGCAGCTGGTTCCACAGAGAGGGGCCTGATAACTGAAGGCTCTGCCTCCCAAACTGGCAGCTAGTTCCTCAGAGAGGGGCCTGATAACTGAAGGCTCTGCCTCCCAAACTGGCAGCTGGTTCCACAGAGAGGGGCCTGATAACTGAAGGCTCTGCCTCCCAAACTGGCAGCTGGTTCCACAACTGCCATGTTGGGTTAACTTTAACATCAGAATGTTTCTGTTCTGCAGGTCCAGACCCGTCGGTCAGAATGAGTCCCAAACAGGTCGTCTTCAAGAAGCAATCCCGAGACAAGTCGGTGAGTTCTGCAGCAGCACCAGTGGTTGTGTCATTGTTGTTGTTTTTGTTGTTGTTGATGATGATGTTTTTATTGTTGTTGTTTTTATGATGATGGTGTTGATGATTATGTTGTTGTTGTTGATGATAATGATTATGTTGTTGATGATGATTTTTTTGTTGTTGTTGTTTTTATGATGATGGTGTTGATGATTGTTGTTGTTGATGATGTTGATGACTATGTTGTTGTTGTTGTTGATGATGATGTTGTTTATAGTGGATCCAGGCAGCCATGGTGCTCTAACATCCCTCTGCTCTCTCTTTAGGTGGCCGTCTACATGGCCAAGAGAGATTTTGTGGATCACTGTGACTTTGTGGATCCAGTTGGTGAGTTCTGACAGAACCGGTTGTTATTGTTGTTATTGTTATTATTATTATTAAGGCTGTAATCACTGTTTCTGATTTCTGCACATGCTCAGTAGGAGAGTTTGTGTTGTGTGTGATGTGGACTCTTCCTGTTCCCACAGATGGAGTGGTTGTGATCGACCCCGTACAGCTCAAGGGAAGGAAAGGTGAGGGTTCCTGTTGTAGATAACCCCTGCAGACAAGTCCAGGGTTAGGGTTAGGGTCCAGGAGAACCAGAACCAGGAGAACCAGAACCAGGAGAGAGAGTCATCTCCAGCAGTTTGGAGGGACTCAGTTACTGAGGAGGGCCGTCTCAGGTGAGGGGCCCACCTGGAACCCGGACTGGTGGGGGTCCAAGAGGTTGTTCTGGTGGGGGTAAGAGGGCAGTTGTTTAAACAGTTTTGGACAGGGAGGGATACCGGTCTGTAGTTCTTGATCTCTGAAGGGTCCAGAGCTGGTTTCTGTAGAAGAGGAGTGACTCTGAATATGTAGGTTAAGGATCAGCAACTTTGACGTTAGTTAACGGGTACCAGGCTCGAGCCAACAACTGTAACTCCCACAAAGGAGAGGAAGTCCTGGATCCCCCTTAGAGTTGACGGGATCCCACTTAGAGTTGACTGGATCCCACTTAGAGTTGACTGGATCCCACTTAGAGTTGACGGGATCCCCCTTAGAGTTGACTGGATCCCACTTAGAGTTGACGGGATCCCCCTTAGAGTTGACTGGATCCCCCTTAGAGTTGACTGGATCCCCCTTAGAGTTGACGGGATCCCACTTAGAGTTGACGGGATCCCACTTAGAGTTGACGGGATCCCACTTAGAGTTGGTGACACAGATGCCAGCTGGACAACTTTCTCATTGGTAACCATCGGAGGCGGAGCCATGATGGTCTCTCCCTGATGCTGCTGGGTCTGCGGGTCGGCTGAGGGAACGGCATCCTCCCTCAGACCCTGGTACAGAGCTTTGGGCTGCCATGGTAACGAGCTTTGGGCTGCTGGTGCAATATGGCTCATCAAAGGAAAAGTGCTCACAAGAGCAACTTTCTAGCTTTTATGTAGGAATTATTGGTTGACAAAAACTCTTGAGAGTTAAACTGATTCGAGCTACAAACATGGTTGATCAATAAAAAAAAACTGGTTCCGTGAAACAAAGAAATTCTAATTTGGTGCAGTAACAGCAGACAAAGACTAAAAGAAAGAAAACAAAGAACACCGATCAAATAAAAGCTCCAAAACCAACAAAGAGGAAAAACAGTTCTTGGATCCTAATTTATTTCAAATTGTCCTTCAAGTCTGAGCTCCAGCTGGTTTGGATCTCCTGGCTGGTTGGGATCTCCTGGCTGGTTTGGATCTCCTGGCTGGTTTGGATCTCCTGGCTGGTTTGGACCTCCTGGCTGGTTGGGATCTCCTGGCTGGTTGGGATCTCCTGGCTGGTTTGGATCTCCTGGCTGGTTTGGATCTCCTGGCTGGTTTGGATCTCCTGGCTGGTTTGGATCTCCTGGTGCAGAGGAGAAAAGGAGTTGAATCCGCGTCGGTCAGCCTTTCATTGGGGAAGTTTATTTGAACAAGTCGTCACAGCAAATGTGCATACAGAATGTCCGAAAATCTCTCCCGACGGCCATTCATGTGAACCAGTCAACAAAGCACACAATGTAATTAGGCCATGTCATGACATTTCTCTCCCACATTGGCTGGTTTGGATCTCCTGGCTGGTTGGGATCTCCTGGCTGGTTGGGATCTCCTGGCTGGTTGGGATCTCCTGGCTGGTTTGGATATCCTGACTGGTTTGGATCTCCTGGCTGGTTTGGATCTCCTGGCTGGTTGGGATCTCCTGGCTGGTTGGGATCTCCTGGCTGGTTTGGATATCCTGACTGGTTTGGATCTCCTGGCTGGTTGGGATCTCCTGGCTGGTTTGGATATCCTGACTGGTTGGGATCTCCTGACTGGTTTGGATCTCCTGGCTGGTTGGGATCTCCTGGCTGGTTTGGATCTCCTGGCTGGTTTGGATCTCCTGACTGGTTTGGATCTC
>NC_134514.1:335840-358340 GCF_027942865.1 Odontesthes bonariensis | reverse complement strand
TCAGAACCGGTCTAACTCAGAACTGGTCCCACCTGGACCGACCCGGTCCCACCTGGACCGATGGTGTCTCACAGTCTAACTCAGAACTGGTCCCACCTGGACCGACCCGGTCCCACCTGGACCGATGGTGTCTCACAGTCTAACTCAGAACCGGTCCCACCTGGACCGATGGTGTCTCACAGTCTAACTCAGAACCGGTCCCACCTGATGGTGTCACACAGTCTAACTCAGAACCGGTCCCACCTGATGGTGTTTCATGTCCTCCCTGTGTTGTGTCCCCGTCTGCAGGAGCTCGGTCCGCCTCTCCATCCGTAAGGTCCAGTTCTGCCCAGAGAACTCGGAGGTGGCCCCGGTGGCAGAGATGACCTTCGAGTTCCTGATGTCAGAGAAGCCGCTGCACGTCAAACTGAGCCTCCCAAAAGAGGTAAGGGTGGACACTGTTCAGCCACAAAGGGTTTGCACCAAAGCGGGTTCAGTTCTGGTTCAGTTCCAACTCTCTGCTGGTCCACAACACAGAACCTGGTTCATCCGGATCCAGGGGTCTCCATGTTTAACATCCAGAACTAATGTAGGGTCCGGTGTGTCACATGGTCAGGTGCTTTCTGTCAGCAGCTGGAGTCATAAACCTGGTTCTGCAAACAGAGCCACCTCAGAACTGAACCAGAACTGAACCAGAACTGGACCAGAACTGGAACCGCATCAGTCTTAGATGGACAGTAAATATTTCTGCCTCATTGGACTGTCTGTGTGTCTGCAGACGTTTTATCACGGCGAGCCACTTAAAGCAAATGTTGAAATCACCAACTCGTCCAGCAGGAACATCAAAGACATCAGTTTGTCAGGTGACGTTCACACCTGTTTACACCTGTTCAAACCTGTTTACACCTGTTTACACCTGTTTACACCTGTTTACATCTGTTCACACCTATTTACACCTGTTTACATCTATTCACACCTGTTTACACCTGTTCACACCTGTTCAAACCTGTTTACACCTGTTTACACCTGTTTACATCTGTTCACATCTGTTTACACCTGTTTACATCTGTTCACATCTGTTTACACCTGTTTACATCTGTTCACACCTGTTTACACCTGTTTACACCTGTTTACACCTGTTCACACCTGTTCAAACCTGTTTACACCTGTTTACACCGGTTTACATCTGTTCACACCTGTTCAGACCTGTTTACACCTGTTTACATCTGTTCACACCTGTTCAAACCTGTTTACATCTGTTCACACCTGTTCACATCTGTTCACACCTGTTTACACCTGTTTACATCTGTTTACACCTGTTCAAACCTGTTTACATCTGTTTACACCTGTTTACACCCTTTTACATCTGTTTACATCTGTTTACATTTGATCACACCTGTTCACACCTGTTTACACCTGTTTACATCTGTTCACACCTGTTCAAACCTGTTTACACCTGTTTACATCTGTTTACACCTGTTTACACCTGTTTACATCTGTTCACACCTGTTCACACCTGTTTATATCTGTTTATATCTGTTTACATCTGTTCAAACCTGTTTACACCTGTTTACATCTGTTTACACCTGTTTACATCTGTTTACACCCGTTTACACCCTTTTACATCTGTTTACATCTGTTCACACCTGTTCACACCTGTTTGCACCTGTTTACATCTGTTTACACCCTTTTACATCTGTTTACATCTGTTCACACCTGTTTACACCTGTTTACATCTGTTCACACCTGTTCAAACCTGTTTACACCTGTTTACACCTGTTTACATCTGTTCAAACCTGTTCAAACCTGTTTACACCTGTTTACACCTGTTTACATCTGTTTACATCTGTTTACATCTGTTTACACCTGTTTACACCTGTTCAAACCTGTTTACACCTGTTTACATCTGTTTACACCTGTTTACACCTGTTTACACCTGTTTACATCTGTTCAAACCTGTTCAAACCTGTTTACATCTGTTTACATCTGTTTACACCTGTTTACACCTGTTTACATCTGTTCAATTCAATTCATTTTTATTTATATAGCGCCAAATACAACAAATGTCATCTCAAGGCACTTAGATAGTAAGTCCAATTCAAACCAATTGGAATTCAATTAATTAATAATAATCATAATTCATAAAATAATCCAATTCGTTCATATAGAGCCAATTCAAAAACAATTTCCTAGCTAAGAAAACCAACAGATTGCACTGAAAACTTTTTGTTTTTCGGTCCAATCTCCCGTCCTGAGCGTGCCTGAGGCGACTGTGGAGAGAAACGACTCCCTTTTAACAGGAAGAAACCTCTGGCAGAACCAGACTCAGGAAGGGTGGCCATCCGCCTCCACCAGCTGGGGTTTGAGAAGAAAGAAAAAGGGGGGGGGGAGGGGGGCAGGGGGCCACCGCGACGGCGGCACTGTAACACCATTCAAAGGATATCTGTTGGAACAGGGAAACACGAGTTAATGACCACAATAATATCACATATACATAAAGAGAGTAAAGTGAGGAAAGGTGTGACAGATGAGGCCCCCCAGCAGTCTAGGCCTATAGCAGCTTAACTATGGGATGTTTCAGGATCACCTGAGCCATCCCTAACTATAAGCTTTATAAAAAAGGAAAGTTTTAAGCCTGGTCTTAAAAGTGGAAAGGGTGTCTGCTTCCCGGACATTTACTGGCAGCTTATTCCACAAGAGAGGGGCCTGATAACTGAAGGCTCTGCCTCCCATTCTACTTTTAGAAACTCTGGGAACCTCAAGTAAACATGCAGTTTGGGAACGAAGTGCTCTGTTAGGAAAATATCTTACAATGAGATCTTTAAGATATGATGGAGCTCGGTCATTAAGAGCTTTATATGTAAGGAGAAGAATCTTAAATTCTATTCTGAATTTAACAGGGAGCCAATGAAGAGAAGCTAAAACTGGAGAAATATGATCTCTGCTGTTAGTTCTCATCAGAACTCTGGCTGCAGCATTTTGGATCAGCTGAAGGCTTTTCAGAGAATATGTGGGACAGCCCAATAATAAAGAATTACAGTAGTCCAATCCTGAAGTAACAAATGCATGGACTAGTTTTTCTGCATCACTCTGAGACAAGATGTTCCTGATTTTAACAATATTACGAAGATGAAAGAAGGCAGTCCTAGAAACCTGTTTTATATGCGAGTCAAATGATAAGTTCTGGTCAAAAATAACTCCAAGGTTCCTCACTGTAGAACTAGAAGCCAAGGAAATACCATCTAGAGTAACTATATAGCTAGACAATTTCTCCCTGAAACGCTCAGGTCCAAAGATAACGACTTCAGTTTTGTCTGAATTTAGCAGCAGACAGTTCTGAGTCATTCAGGTCTTTATGTCTTTAAGACATGCTTGTAGTCTGACCAACCTATTGGGTTCATCTGGTTTTATAGATAAGTACAGCTGAGTGTCATCAGCATAGCAATGGAAATTTATGCCATGCTGTCTAATAATGTTACCTAATGGAAGCATGTATAAAGTGAAAAGAATCGGTCCAAGCACAGAACCCTGGGGAACTCCATGACTTACTCTGGTGTGTGAGGAAGATTCTTCATTTACAAGAACAAACTGAAATCTATCAGATAAATATAACTTAAACCAGCCTAATGCAGTTCCTTTAATCCCAATAACATGTTCAAGTCTGTGTAATAAGATACTGTGATCGACCGTATCAAATGCAGCACTGAGATCCAACAGGACAAGCACAGACACAAGTCCGCTATCAGAGGCTAAGAGGAGATCATTGGTAACTTTCAGCAGTGCAGTTTCTGTGCTATGATGCACTCTGAATCCTGACTGAAACTCTTCAAACAGATTATTTCTGTGTAAGTGATCACAAAGCTGAGCTGCAACTATTTTTTCAAGAACTTTAGACATAAAAGGGAGATTGGATATAGGTCTATAATGAGCCAACACTTCTGAATCAAGAGTAGGTTTTTTAAGTAAAGGTTTAATTACAGCAACCTTAAAAGTCTGAGGAACATATCCTGTCAACAAAGACAGATTGATCAAATCCAATATGGAAGTGTCAATTAATGGGAAAACCTCCTTGAACAGTCTGGTTGGGATTGGGTCTAAAACACAAGTTGATGGTTTAGAAGAGACTATTGCTGTTGTTAGTTCAGAGAGATCAACTGGGCAGAAGCCGTCTAAATACAAATCAGGTTCTAAAGATACTTCTAAAGCTGCTGTACTTGATGATACATCACTGATAATAGTGGGAAGGACTCCATCAATCTTCTCTCTGATAGAAACAATTTTATTAATAAAGAAGCTCATGAAATCATCACTGCTGAGAGTTAAAGGAATACCTGGCTCAGCAGAGCTCGGACTCTTAGTCAGACTGGCTACAGCGCTGAAGCTAAACCTGGGATTATTCTTATTCTCTTCTATCAATGATGAATAATAAGCAGTTCTAGCTTTACGAAGGGCTTTCTTATACGTTATTAAACTATCTTTCCAGAATAACTGAGACTCTTCTAAACTAGAGGAACGCCACTGTCTCTCCAGCTTTGTTGCAGTCTGCTTTAAAGCACGCAGCTGTGAATTATACCAAGGAGCCAACCTCTTCTGACTGATTACCTTCCTTTTCAGAGGGGCAACATTGTCCAGTGCTGTACGCATTGAAACTATAGTGCTGTCAACAAGAGAGTCAAGTGTTGCTGGAGTAAAGTTTAGGTAGTCGTCCTCTGTCATATCTGCACATGGCAGTGAAGAAAAGGATGATGGAATTAATTCTTTAAATCTGGTTACAGCATCCTCTGATAGACACCTTCTATACGTAAATTTCTTCTCAGAAACTGTATAGTCAAGTAATGTAAACTCAAAGGTTTTCAGAAAATGGTCAGATAAGACAGGGTTATGAGGGAACACTGTTAACTGTTCACTCTCAATGCCATAAGTCAGCACAAGATCAAGGGTGTGATTAAGGCAGTGAGTCGGTCTGTGAACACTCTGAGAAAATCCAATAGAGTCTAATATAGAATTAAAGTTCATATTCAGGCTGTCATTTTCAACATCTACATGAATATTAAAGTCACCCACTACAATGACTTTATCTGTACTCAGCACTAACTGGGATAAAAACTCTGAGAATTCAGACAGAAACTCAGAATAAGGGCCAGGTGGACGATACACAACAACAAACACAAGAGGTTTCTGGGATTTCCACTTTGCGTGGGAAAAACTGAGAATCAGAGATTCAAAAGAGCTCAAACTAATCTTGGGTCTGGGACTGATGAGTAACCCTGATCTGAAGATAGCTGCCACTCCTCCTCCTCTGCCTGTGGTTCCAGGAACGTGAACATTTAAACAGTCAGAGGGAGTTGCTTCATTAATGCTAACATGATGCTAACATGATGCTAACATGATCCTCCTGCTGCAGCCAGGTTTCTGTAAGACAAAATATATCAATATGATGATCACAAATCAACTCATTCACTAACAGAGACTTGGAAAGGAGAGATCTGATATTCAGCAAACCACATTTAATAGTTTGATGTTTTTGTTCAGTTAAAGTTTTTGTTTTAATAATTTCTTTTTGCACAAGAGGATTTGCTCCTTTTGTGTTAATTGATTGGGTGGGTAGCAGCAGGTGGGAAGCTGCAGAGAAGTGTGTAAGACTACAACTCTGCATCCTGGTCTGAGCCCTGGGTTGTCATGTTTTAGGGTGGCAAATAAATTCATCCATATTTCTAGAAATGAGAGCTGCTCCTTCCAAAGTGGGATGGATGCCGTCTCTCCTCATCAGACCAGGTTTTCTCCAGAAAGATTGCCAATTATCTCTGTAGCCCACGTTGTTTGCTGGACACCATCTAGACAGCCAGCGATTGTAGGAGGACATGCGGCTAAACATGTCATCACTGGTCAGATTTGGCAGGGGTCCAGAGAAAACTACGGAGTCCGACATTGTTTTGGCAAAATCACACACCGATGCAACATTAATTTTAGTGACCTCCGATTGGCGTAACCGGGTGTCATTAACGCCGACGTGAATAACTATTTTACCATATTTACGTTTATCCTTAGCCAGCAGTTTTAAATAGGATTCTATGTCGCCCGCTCTGGCCCCTGGAATGCATTTGACTATGGCCGCTGGTGCCTCTAATGCCACGTTTCTGACTATAGAGCTGCCAGTTACCAGGGTTTTTTCCTCAGCGGGTGTGTCGCTGAGTGGGGAAAATCTGTTTGAAGCGTGGACAGGTCGATGGTGAACAACGGGCTTGACTTTAGAGCTATGCCTCTTCCTGACAGTCACCCAGCCACCTTGTAATCCTGGCTGCTCGGGTTCTGCTAGGGGGAGGCTAATTGAGCTAGCTACGCTAGGTGGCTCCACACTGGCAAAAGGGACCTGGCTCGCTATCGGTTGATTTTCAACAGTGCAGAGCCGAGCTTCCAATTCAGATAACCTCGCCTCCAAAACTACAAAAAGACTACATTTGTTACATGTACCATTATCGCTAAAGGAGGCAGAGGAGTAACTAAACATCTGACACACGGAGCAGGTGAAAGCAGGAGAAGGAGGAAGAGAACCGGTAGCCATGCTACGCTAGAGAACCAGACACACCGCTAAAAAGTGAGATTAAAGATCTGTAGGAGTGTGTTAGAACAGAACGGTAAGCTATAGAGTTTAACTATGCAAAATTGTGTAAGTTATAGATAGAAATAAAGTGATTATCAGTACTCCAAGCGGAGCAAGAAATTCCACAGTGCACAAGCAAGGTAACAGGAAGTGATGCAACACGTCTTACCGCAAAGCGTCACAGCGTCAGCAAAGCTTCCTGTTCACACCTGTTCACACCTGTTCAAACCTGTTTACACCTGTTTACATCTGTTTCCACCTGTTTCCACCTGTTTCCACCTGTTTCCACCTGTTCACACCTGTTCACATCTGTTTATACCTATTTACACCTGTTCATATCTGTTCACACCTGTTCACATCTGTTTACACCTGTTCACACCTGTTCATATGTTTACACCTCTTCACATCTGTTTACACCTGTTCACACCTGTTTGTATCTGTTTACATCTGTTCACACCTGTTTACACCTGTTTACACCTGTTTACACCTGTTCACATCTGTTTACACCTGTTCACATCTGTTTACACCTGTTCACACCTGTTCACATCTGTTTATACCTATTTACACCTGTTCATATCTGTTCACACCTGTTCATATCTGTTCACACCTGTTCACATCTGTTTACACCTGTTCACACCTGTTCACATCTGTTTACACCTGTTCACACCTGTTCATATGTTTACACCTGTTCACATCTGTTTACACCTGTTCACACCTGTTCATATGTTTACACCTGTTCACATCTGTTTACATCTGTTCACACCTGTTCATATGTTTACACCTGTTCACATCTGTTTACACCTGTTCACACCTGTTCATATCTGTTTACACCTGTTCACATCTGTTTACACCTGTTCACATCTGTTCACACCTGTTCACCCCTTTATACACCTGTTCACCCCTTTATACACCTGTTCACACCTGTTTACACCTGTTCACACCTGTTCATATCTGTTTACACCTGTTCACACCTGTAGACACCTGTTCACACCTGTAGACATCTGTTCACACCTGTTTACATCTGTTGACACCTGTTTACACCTGTTCACACCTGTTTACACCTGTCCATAGCTGTTTCCACCTGTTCACACCTGTTCATATCTGTTTCCACCTGTTTCCACCTGTTTCCACCTGTTCACATCTTTATATCTGTTCACACCTGTTTACACCTGTTCACACCTGTTCACATCTGTTTACATCTGTTCACACCTGTTCACACATGTTCACATCTGTTTACACCTGTTTATATCGGTTTACATCTGTTCACACCTGTTCACACCTGTTTATACCTGTTCACACCTGTTCACACCTGTTTATATCTGTTCACATCTGTTGACACCTGTTGACACCTGTTTACACCTGTTCACACCTGTTTACACCTGTTCACACCTGTTTACATCTGTTCACACCTGTTGACACCTGTTGACACCTGTTTACACCTGTTCACACCTGTTTACACCTGTCCATAGCTGTTTCCACCTGTTTCCACCTGTTTCCACCTGTTCACACCTGTTCATATCTGTTTCCACCTGTTTCCACCTGTTTCCACCTGTTCACATCTTTATATCTGTTCACACCTGTTTACACCTGTTCACACCTGTTCACATCTGTTTACATCTGTTCACACCTGTTCACACATGTTCACATCTGTTTACACCTGTTTATATCGGTTTACATCTGTTCACACCTGTTCACACTTGTTTATACCTGTTCACACCTGTTCACACCTGTTTATATCTGTTTACACCTGTTCACATCTGTTTACACCTGTTCACATCTGTTTACACCTGTTCACACCTGTTCACATCTGTTGATACCTATTTACACCTGTTCATATCTGTTCACACCTGTTTACATCTGTTCACACCTGTTCACATCTGTTCACACCTGTTTACACCTGTTCACACCTGTTTACACCTTCTCACATCTGTTCACACCCTTTCACACCTGTTTCTTTAGTGTTTCATTCACTTTTGGTAACAGAACTAGTTGTCGTGACACAGCAGGTAAACATGTGGCAGGTGTTCGGCCCAGTCAGTCTCCGGTTGTCCTCATGTTGGAACGTCAGTAGACGTGGACTAATGTAGACTTTGGGCTGAGGTGTGATAGCAGCGGTTGTTCTGGAGGTGTATTTACCGTCTTTCATATGTGCCTTTTCTGTGTTCAGTTGAGCAGGTGACCAACGTCGTCCTTTACTCCAACGACAAATACGTCAAATCTGTGGCCAAAGAAGAGACTGAGTGAGTTTTTGGAGCTTTGTGGGCTCAGAACCAAGGCCCTGCACAGAACTGCACAGACCTCATGTTGGACCTGAATATCTGGTCGGACTCGTGTTGCTTGTGTCTCTCTGTCTCAGGGACTCAGTGCCGTCTGGGACCACCCTGAAGAAAGAGTACATCCTGTACCCGCTGGTGGATTACAACAAGGACCGCAGGGGGATCGCTCTGGATGGACGCCTCAAGCATGAAGACACCAACCTGGCTTCATCCAGCATGTAGGGACCCCCAGCACAAACACACCAACCTGGCTTCATCCAGCATGTAGGGACCCCCAACCCAAACACACCAACCTGGCTTCATCCAGCATGTAGGGACCCCCAACACAAACACACCAACCTGGCTTCATCCAGCATATAGGGACCCCCAACACAAACACACCAACCTGGCTTCATCCAGCATGTAGGGACCCCCAACACAAACACACCAACCTGGCTTCATCCAGCATGTAGGGACCCCCAACACAAACACACCAACCTGGCTTCATCCAGCATGTAGGGCCCCCCAACCCAAACACACCAACCTGGCTTCATCCAGCATGTAGGGACCCACAACCCAAACACACCAACCTGGCTTCATCCAGCATGTAGGGACCCCCAACCCAAACACACCAACCTGGCTTCATCCAGCATGTAGGGACCCCCAACACAAACACACCAACCTGGCTTCATCCAGCATGTAGGGACCCCCAACACAAACACACCAACCTGGCTTCATCCAGCATGTAGGGACCCCCAACACAAACACTCCAACCTGGCTTCATCCAGCATGTAGGGACCCCCAACACAAACACTCCAACCTGGCTTCATCCAGCATGTAGGGACCCCCAACACAAACACTCCAACCTGGCTTCATCCAGCATGTAGGGACCCCCAACCCAAACACACCAACCTGGCTTCATCCAGCATGTAGGGACCCTCAACACAAACACACCAACCTGGCTTCATCCAGCATGTAGGGACCCCCAACACAAACACACCAACCTGGCTTCATCCAGCATGTAGGGACCCCCAACCCAAACACACCAACCTGGCTTCGTCCAGCATGTAGGGACCCCCAACACAAACACACCAACCTGGCTTCATCTAGCATGTAGGGACCTCCAACACAAACACAAAAACCTGGCTTCATCCAGCATATAGGGACCCCCAACCCAAACACACCAACCTGGCTTCATCCAGCATGTAGGGACCCCCAACCCAAACACACCAACCTGGCTTCATCCAGCATGTAGGGACCCCCAACGCAAACACACCAACCTGGCTTCATCCAGCATGTAGGGACCCCCAACACAAACACAAAAACCTGGCTTCATCCAGCATGTAGGGACCCCCAACCCAAACACACCAACCTGACTTCATCCAGCATGTAGGGACCCCCAACACAAACACACCAACCTGGCTTCATCCAGCATGTAGGGACCCCCAACCCAAACACACCAACCTGGCTTCATCCAGCATGTAGGGACCCCCAACCCAAACACACCAACCTGACTTCATCCAGCATGTAGGGACCCCCAACACAAACACACCAACCTGGCTTCATCCAGCATGTAGGGACCCCCAACACAAACACACCAACCTGGCTTCATCCAGCATGTAGGGACCCCCAACCCAAACACACCAACCTGGCTTCATCCAGCATGTAGGGACCCCCAACGCAAACACACCAACCTGGCTTCATCCAGCATGTAGGGACCCCCAACACAAACACAAAAACCTGGCTTCATCCAGCATGTAGGGACCCCCAACCCAAACACACCAACCTGACTTCATCCAGCATGTAGGGACCCCCAACACAAACACACCAACCTGACTTCATCCAGCATGTAGGGACCCCCAACGCAAACACACCAACCTGGCTTCATCCAGCATGTAGGGACCCCCAACCCAAACACACCAACCTGGCTTCATCCAGCATGTAGGGCCTCCCAACCCAAACACACCAACCTTGCTTCATCCAGCATGTAGGGACCCCCAACACAAACACACCAACCTGGCTTCATCCAGCATGTAGGGACCCCCAACACAAACACACCAACCTGGCTTCATCCAGCATGTAGGGACCCCCAACACAAAAACACCAACCTGGCTTCATCCAGCATGTAGGGACCCCCAACACAAACACACCAACCTGGCTTCATCCAGCATGTAGGGACCCACAACCCAAACACACCAACCTGGCTTCATCCAGCATGTAGGGACCCCCAACACAAACACACCAACCTGGCTTCATCCAGCATGTAGGGACCCCCAACACAAACACAAAAACCTGGCTTCATCCAGCATGTAGGGCCCCCCAACCCAAACACACCAACCTGGCTTCATCCAGCATGTAGGGACCCCCAACACAAACACACCAACCTGGCTTCATCCAGCATGTAGGGACCCCCAACACAAACACACCAACCTGGCTTCATCCAGCATGTAGGGACCCCCAACACAAACACACCAACCTGACTTCATCCAGCATGTAGGGACCCCCAACACAAAAACACCAACCTGGCTTCATCTAGCATGTAGGGACCCCCAACACAAACACACCAACGTGGTCCAGTACAGCAGAACAGGTTCAGGTTCAGTCCTGGTTCTGATGAGATGCACCTCAGAGGATTCAGGTTCTGATCTAACCCCTGAGCACAAACTGTTTGGGCAGAACTCCCTCCTGCGGGTCCAGTTTGACTCTGGATCTTCAGGAGGTTCATGTGCTGAAAAGACATGAAACATGTCTGACCTGACTGTGAACCTGTCCTCCAGCAGATCACTTCATGATCAATCAGTATCCGATCAATACCCGATCAGCATTGTTCATCAGTCCTCTGATGAACTTCCTTCAGGGTAGGGCTGTAGCCATACACTAGTCTCACCATTCGATACGAGTCGATTCAATACGATTCGATTCGATACGATACGAGTCGATATGATACGATTCCATTCGATACGATTTGATACAAAACGATACGATTCGATACGATTCGATACGATTCGATACGAGCCCTACTTCAGGGGCCTTTACTGTAAGGCAGCTTGATCAGATCCGGTTCCGTTTCATCAGGTCTGTTTCATCATTAGGTCTGTTTCATCATTAGGTCTGTTTCATCATTAGGTCTGTTTCATCATTAGGTCTGTTTCATTAGGTCTGTTTCATTAGGTCTGTTTCATCATTAGGTCTGTTTCATTAGGTCTGTTTCATCATTAGGTCTGTTTCATTAGGTCTGTTTCATCATTAGGTCTGTTTCATCATTAGGTCTGTTTCATCATTAGGTCTGTTTCATCATTAGGTCTGTTTCATTAGGTCTGTTTCATCATTAGGTCTGTTTCATTAGGTCTGTTTCATTAGGTCTGTTTCATCATTAGGTCTGTTTCATTAGGTCTGTTTCATTAGGTCTGTTTCATCATTAGGTCTGTTTCATTAGGTCTGTTTCATCATTAGGTCTGTTTCATCATTAGGTCTGTTTCATTAGGTCTGTTTCATCATTAGGTCTGTTTCATCATTAGGTCTGTTTCATTAGGTCTGTTTCATCATTAGGTCTGTTTCATCATTAGGTCTGTTTCTTCATTAGGTCTGTTTCATCATTAGGTCTGTTTCATTAGGTCTGTTTCATTAGGTCTGTTTCATTAGGTCTGTTTCATCATTAGGTCTGTTTCATTAGGTCTGTTTCATCATTAGGTCTGTTTCATCATTAGGTCTGTTTCATTAGGTCTGTTTCATCATTAGGTCTGTTTCATTAGGTCTGTTTCATCATTAGGTCTGTTTCATCATTAGGTCTGTTTCATTAGGTCTGTTTCATCATTAGGTCTGTTTCATTAGGTCTGTTTCATCATTAGGTCTGTTTCATCATTAGGTCTGTTTCATCATTAGGTCTGTTTCATTAGGTCTGTTTCATCATTAGGTCTGTTTCATCATTAGGTCTGTTTCATCATTAGGTCTGTTTCATTAGGTCTGTTTCATTAGGTCTGTTTCATCATTAGGTCTGTTTCATCATTAGGTCTGTTTCATCATTAGGTCTGTTTCATCATTAGGTCTGTTTCATCATTAGGTCTGTTTCATTAGGTCTGTTTCATCATTAGGTCTGTTTCATTAGGTCTGTTTCATTAGGTCTGTTTCATCATTAGGTCTGTTTCATTAGGTCTGTTTCATCATTAGGTCTGTTTCATTAGGTCTGTTTCATCATTAGGTCTGTTTCATCATTAGGTCTGTTTCATCATTAGGTCTGTTTCATCATTAGGTCTGTTTCATCATTAGGTCTGTTTCATCATTAGGTCTGTTTCATTATTAGGTCTGTTTCATCATTAGGTCTGTTTCATCATTAGGTCTGTTTCATTAGGTCTGTTTCATCATTAGGTCTGTTTCATCATTAGGTCTGTTTCATTATTAGGTCTGTTTCATCATTAGGTCTGTTTCATCATTAGGTCTGTTTCATCATTAGGTCTGTTTCATCATTAGGTCTGTTTCATCATTAGGTCTGTTTCATTAGGTCTGTTTCATCATTAGGTCTGTTTCATCATTAGGTCTGTTTCATCATTAGGTCTGTTTCATCATTAGGTCTGTTTCATTAGGTCTGTTTCATTAGGTCTGTTTCATCATTAGGTCTGTTTCATCATTAGGTCTGTTTCATTAGGTCTGTTTCATTAGGTCTGTTTCATCATTAGGTCTGTTTCATTAGGTCTGTTTCATCATTAGGTCTGTTTCATTATTAGGTCTGTTTCATTAGGTCTGTTTCATTAGGTCTGTTTCATCATTAGGTCTGTTTCATCATTAGGTCTGTTTCATCATTAGGTCTGTTTCATCATTAGGTCTGTTTCATCATTAGGTCTGTTTCATTAGGTCTGTTTCATCATTAGGTCTGTTTCATCATTAGGTCTGTTTCATCATTAGGTCTGTTTCATTAGGTCTGTTTCATTAGGTCTGTTTCATCATTAGGTCTGTTTCATCATTAGGTCTGTTTCATCATTAGGTCTGTTTCATCATTAGGTCTGTTTCATCATTAGGTCTGTTTCATTAGGTCTGTTTCATCATTAGGTCTGTTTCATTAGGTCTGTTTCATCATTAGGTCTGTTTCATCATTAGGTCTGTTTCATCATTAGGTCTGTTTCATCATTAGGTCTGTTTCATCATTAGGTCTGTTTCATCATTAGGTCTGTTTCATCATTAGGTCTGTTTCATCATTAGGTCTGTTTCATTAGGTCTGTTTCATCATTAGGTCTGTTTCATTAGGTCTGTTTCATTAGGTCTGTTTCATCATTAGGTCTGTTTCATCATTAGGTCTGTTTCATCATTAGGTCTGTTTCATTAGGTCTGTTTCATTAGGTCTGTTTCATCATTAGGTCTGTTTCATCATTAGGTCTGTTTCATCATTAGGTCTGTTTCATCATTAGGTCTGTTTCATTAGGTCTGTTTCATCATTAGGTCTGTTTCATCATTAGGTCTGTTTCATTAGGTCTGTTTCATCATTAGGTCTGTTTCATTAGGTCTGTTTCATTAGGTCTGTTTCATTAGGTCTGTTTCATTAGGTCTGTTTCATCATTAGGTCTGTTTCATTAGGTCTGTTTCATCATTAGGTCTGTTTCATCATTAGGTCTGTTTCATTAGGTCTGTTTCATCATTAGGTCTGTTTCATCATTAGGTCTGTTTCATTAGGTCTGTTTCATCATTAGGTCTGTTTCATTAGGTCTGTTTCATTAGGTCTGTTTCATTAGGTCTGTTTCATTAGGTCTGTTTCATCATTAGGTCTGTTTCATCATTAGGTCTGTTTCATCATTAGGTCTGTTTCATCATTAGGTCTGTTTCATCATTAGGTCTGTTTCATCATTAGGTCTGTTTCATTAGGTCTGTTTCATCATTAGGTCTGTTTCATTAGGTCTGTTTCATCATTAGGTCTGTTTCATCATTAGGTCTGTTTCATTAGGTCTGTTTCATCATTAGGTCTGTTTCATTAGGTCTGTTTCATCATTAGGTCTGTTTCATTAGGTCTGTTTCATCATTAGGTCTGTTTCATCATTAGGTCTGTTTCATTAGGTCTGTTTCATCATTAGGTCTGTTTCATCATTAGGTCTGTTTCATTAGGTCTGTTTCATTAGGTCTGTTTCATTAGGTCTGTTTCATCATTAGGTCTGTTTCATCATTAGGTCTGTTTCATCAGGTCTGTTTCATCATTAGGTCTGTTTCATTAGGTCTGTTTCATCATTAGGTCTGTTTCATTAGGTCTGTTTCATCATTAGGTCTGTTTCATCATTAGGTCTGTTTCATCAGGTCTGTTTCATCATTAGGTCTGTTTCATTAGGTCTGTTTCATTAGGTCTGTTTCATTAGGTCTGTTTCATCATTAGGTCTGTTTCATTAGGTCTGTTTCATTAAGTCTGTTTCATTAGGTCTGTTTCATCATTAGGTCTGTTTCATTAGGTCTGTTTCATCATTAGGTCTGTTTCATCATTAGGTCTGTTTCATCATTAGGACTGTTTCATTAGGTCTGTTTCATTAGGTCTGTTTCATCATTAGGTCTGTTTCATTAGGTCTGTTTCATCATTAGGTCTGTTTCATTAGGTCTGTTTCATCATTAGGTCTGTTTCATTAGGTCTGTTTCATCATTAGGTCTGTTTCATTAGGTCTGTTTCATCATTAGGTCTGTTTCATCATTAGGTCTGTTTCATCATTAGGTCTGTTTCATTAGGTCTGTTTCATTAGGTCTGTTTCATCATTAGGTCTGTTTCATTAGGTCTGTTTCATCATTAGGTCTGTTTCATCATTAGGTCTGTTTCATTAGGTCTGTTTCATCATTAGGTCTGTTTCATCATTAGGTCTGTTTCATTAGGTCTGTTTCATTAGGTCTGTTTCATCATTAGGTCTGTTTCATCATTAGGTCTGTTTCATCATTAGGTCTGTTTCATCATTAGGTCTGTTTCATTAGGTCTGTTTCATTAGGTCTGTTTCATTAGGTCTGTTTCATTAGGTCTGTTTCATCATTAGGTCTGTTTCATCATTAGGTCTGTTTCATCATTAGGTCTGTTTCATCATTAGGTCTGTTTCATCATTAGGTCTGTTTCATCATTAGGTCTGTTTCATCATTAGGTCTGTTTCATCATTAGGTCTGTTTCATCATTAGGTCTGTTTCATTAGGTCTGTTTCATCATTAGGTCTGTTTCATCATTAGGTCTGTTTCATCATTAGGTCTGTTTCATCATTAGGTCTGTTTCATTAGGTCTGTTTCATCATTAGGTCTGTTTCATCATTAGGTCTGTTTCATCATTAGGTCTGTTTCATTAGGTCTGTTTCATTAGGTCTGTTTCATCAATCGGTCTGTTTCATCATTAGGTCTGTTTCATCATTAGATCTGTTTCATCATTAGGTCTGTTTCATCATTAGGTCTGTTTCATCATTAGGTCTGTTTCATTAGGTCTGTTTCATCATTAGGTCTGTTTCATTAGGTCTGTTTCATCATTAGGTCTGTTTCATCATTAGGTCTGTTTCATTAGGTCTGTTTCATCATTAGGTCTGTTTCATTAGGTCTGTTTCATCATTAGGTCTGTTTCATTAGGTCTGTTTCATCATTAGGTCTGTTTCATCATTAGGTCTGTTTCATCATTAGGTCTGTTTCATCATTAGGTCTGTTTCATCATTAGGTCTGTTTCATTAGGTCTGTTTCATTAGGTCTGTTTCATCATTAGGTCTGTTTCATCATTAGGTCTGTTTCATTAGGTCTGTTTCATCATTAGGTCTGTTTCATCATTAGGTCTGTTTCATCATTAGGTCTGTTTCATCATTAGGTCTGTTTCATCATTAGGTCTGTTTCATCATTAGGTCTGTTTCATTAGGTCTGTTTCATCATTAGGTCTGTTTCATCATTAGGTCTGTTTCATCATTAGGTCTGTTTCATCATTAGGTCTGTTTCATCATTAGGTCTGTTTCATTAGGTCTGTTTCATCATTAGGTCTGTTTCATTAGGTCTGTTTCATCATTAGGTCTGTTTCATCATTAGGTCTGTTTCATCATTAGGTCTGTTTCATCATTAGGTCTGTTTCATTAGGTCTGTTTCATCATTAGGTCTGTTTCATCATTAGGTCTGTTTCATCATTAGGTCTGTTTCATTAGGTCTGTTTCATCATTAGGTCTGTTTCATCATTAGGTCTGTTTCATCATTAGGTCTGTTTCATTAGGTCTGTTTCATTAGGTCTGTTTCATCATTAGGTCTGTTTCATCATTAGGTCTGTTTCATCATTAGGTCTGTTTCATCATTAGGTCTGTTTCATCATTAGGTCTGTTTCATCATTAGGTCTGTTTCATCATTAGGTCTGTTTCATTAGGTCTGTTTCATCATTAGGTCTGTTTCATTAGGTCTGTTTCATTAGGTCTGTTTCATCATTAGGTCTGTTTCATTAGGTCTGTTTCATCATTAGGTCTGTTTCATCATTAGGTCTGTTTCATCATTAGGTCTGTTTCATCATTAGGTCTGTTTCATTAGGTCTGTTTCATCATTAGGTCTGTTTCATCATTAGGTCTGTTTCATCATTAGGTCTGTTTCATCATTAGGTCTGTTTCATCATTAGGCCTGTTTCATCATTAGGTCTGTTTCATTAGGTCTGTTTCATTAGGTCTGTTTCATCATTAGGTCTGTTTCATTAGGTCTGTTTCATCATTAGGTCTGTTTCATTAGGTCTGTTTCATTAGGTCTGTTTCATCATTAGGTCTGTTTCATTAGGTCTGTTTCATCATTAGGTCTGTTTCATCATTAGGTCTGTTTCATCATTAGGTCTGTTTCATTAGGTCTGTTTCATCATTAGGTCTGTTTCATCATTAGGTCTGTTTCATCATTAGGTCTGTTTCATCATTAGGTCTGTTTCATCATTAGGTCTGTTTCATTAGGTCTGTTTCATCATTAGGTCTGTTTCATCATTAGGTCTGTTTCATCATTAGGTCTGTTTCATTAGGTCTGTTTCATTAGGTCTGTTTCATCATTAGGTCTGTTTCATCATTAGGTCTGTTTCATCATTAGGTCTGTTTCATCATTAGGTCTGTTTCATCATTAGGTCTGTTTCATCATTAGGTCTGTTTCATCATTAGGTCTGTTTCATTAGGTCTGTTTCATCATTAGGTCTGTTTCATTAGGTCTGTTTCATCATTAGGTCTGTTTCATCATTAGGTCTGTTTCATCATTAGGTCTGTTTCATCATTAGGTCTGTTTCATCATTAGGTCTGTTTCATCATTAGGTCTGTTTCATCATTAGGTCTGTTTCATCATTAGGTCTGTTTCATTAGGTCTGTTTCATCATTAGGTCTGTTTCATTAGGTCTGTTTCATTAGGTCTGTTTCATCATTAGGTCTGTTTCATCATTAGGTCTGTTTCATCATTAGGTCTGTTTCATTAGGTCTGTTTCATTAGGTCTGTTTCATCATTAGGTCTGTTTCATCATTAGGTCTGTTTCATCATTAGGTCTGTTTCATCATTAGGTCTGTTTCATTAGGTCTGTTTCATCATTAGGTCTGTTTCATCATTAGGTCTGTTTCATTAGGTCTGTTTCATCATTAGGTCTGTTTCATTAGGTCTGTTTCATTAGGTCTGTTTCATTAGGTCTGTTTCATTAGGTCTGTTTCATCATTAGGTCTGTTTCATCATTAGGTCTGTTTCATCATTAGGTCTGTTTCATCATTAGGTCTGTTTCATCATTAGGTCTGTTTCATTAGGTCTGTTTCATCATTAGGTCTGTTTCATTAGGTCTGTTTCATCATTAGGTCTGTTTCATCATTAGGTCTGTTTCATTAGGTCTGTTTCATCATTAGGTCTGTTTCATTAGGTCTGTTTCATCATTAGGTCTGTTTCATTAGGTCTGTTTCATCATTAGGTCTGTTTCATTAGGTCTGTTTCATTAGGTCTGTTTCATTAGGTCTGTTTCATTAGGTCTGTTTCATCATTAGGTCTGTTTCATCATTAGGTCTGTTTCATTAGGTCTGTTTCATCATTAGGTCTGTTTCATCATTAGGTCTGTTTCATTAGGTCTGTTTCATTAGGTCTGTTTCATTAGGTCTGTTTCATCATTAGGTCTGTTTCATCATTAGGTCTGTTTCATCAGGTCTGTTTCATCATTAGGTCTGTTTCATTAGGTCTGTTTCATCATTAGGTCTGTTTCATTAGGTCTGTTTCATCATTAGGTCTGTTTCATCATTAGGTCTGTTTCATCATTAGGTCTGTTTCATCAGGTCTGTTTCATCATTAGGTCTGTTTCATTAGGTCTGTTTCATTAGGTCTGTTTCATTAGGTCTGTTTCATCATTAGGTCTGTTTCATTAGGTCTGTTTCATTAAGTCTGTTTCATTAGGTCTGTTTCATCATTAGGTCTGTTTCATTAGGTCTGTTTCATCATTAGGTCTGTTTCATCATTAGGTCTGTTTCATCATTAGGTCTGTTTCATTAGGTCTGTTTCATTAGGTCTGTTTCATCATTAGGTCTGTTTCATCATTAGGTCTGTTTCATTAGGTCTGTTTCATTAGGTCTGTTTCATCATTAGGTCTGTTTCATTAGGTCTGTTTCATTAGGTCTGTTTCATCATTAGGTCTGTTTCATCATTAGGTCTGTTTCATTAGGTCTGTTTCATTAGGTCTGTTTCATCATTAGGTCTGTTTCATTAGGTCTGTTTCATCATTAGGTCTGTTTCATCATTAGGTCTGTTTCATTAGGTCTGTTTCATCATTAGGTCTGTTTCATCATTAGGTCTGTTTCATTAGGTCTGTTTCATTAGGTCTGTTTCATCATTAGGTCTGTTTCATCATTAGGTCTGTTTCATCATTAGGTCTGTTTCATTAGGTCTGTTTCATCATTAGGTCTGTTTCATCATTAGGTCTGTTTCATTAGGTCTGTTTCATTAGGTCTGTTTCATTAGGTCTGTTTCATTAGGTCTGTTTCATCATTAGGTCTGTTTCATCATTAGGTCTGTTTCATCATTAGGTCTGTTTCATCATTAGGTCTGTTTCATCATTAGGTCTGTTTCATCATTAGGTCTGTTTCATCATTAGGTCTGTTTCATCATTAGGTCTGTTTCATCATTAGGTCTGTTTCATTAGGTCTGTTTCATCATTAGGTCTGTTTCATCATTAGGTCTGTTTCATCATTAGGTCTGTTTCAATTAGGTCTGTTTCATCATTAGGTCTGTTTCATCATTAGGTCTGTTTCATCATTAGGTCTGTTTCATTAGGTCTGTTTCATTAGGTTCTGTTTCATCAATCGGTCTGTTTCATCATTAGGTCTGTTTCATCATTAGATCTGTTTCATCATTAGGTCTGTTTCATCATTAGGTCTGTTTCATCATTAGGTCTGTTTCATTAGGTCTGTTTCTTCATTAGGTCTGTTTCATTAGGTTGTTCTGTTTCATCAGTTAGGTCTGTTTCATCATTAGGTCTGTTTATCATTAGGTCTGTTTCATCATTAGGTCTGTTTCATTAGGTCTGTTTCATCATTAGGTCTGTTTCATTAGGTCTGTTTCATCATTAGGTCTGTTTCATCATTAGGTCTGTTTCATCATTAGGTCTGTTTCATCATTAGGTCTGTTTCATTAGGTCTGTTTCATTAGGTCTGTTTCATCATTAGGTCTGTTTCATCATTAGGTCAGTTTCATCATTAGGTCTGTCATCATTAGGTCTGTTTCATCATTAGGTCTGTTTCATCATTAGGTCTGTTTCATCTTAGGTCTGTTTCATCATTAGGTCTGTTTCATCATAGGTCTGTTTCATCATTAGGTCTGTTTCTTCATTAGGTCTGTTTCATCATTTAGGTCTGTTTCATCATTAGGCTGTTTCATCATTAGGTCTGTTTCATCATTAGGTCTGTTTCATTAGGTCTGTTTCATCATTAGGTCTGTTTCACATTAGGTCTGTTTCATCATTAGGTCTGTTTCATATGAGGTCTGTTTCATCATTAGGTCTGTTTCATCATTAGGTCTGTTTCATTAGGTCTGTTTCATCATTAGGTCTTTTTCATCATTAGGTCTGTTTCATCATTAGGTCTGTTTCATAGGTCTGTTTCATCATAGGTCTGTTCTCATTAGGTCTGTTTCATCATTAGGTCTGTTCATATTAGGTCTGTTTCATCATTAGGTCTGTTTCATCATTAGGTCTGTTCTATTAGTCTGTTACATTAGGGTCTGTTCATCATTAGGTCTGTTTCATCTTAGGTCTGTTTCTCATAGTCTGTTTCATTAGGTCTGTTTCATCATTAGGTCTGTTTCATCATTAGGTCTGTTTCATTAGGTCTGTTTCATCATTAGGTCTGTTTCATTAGGTCTGTTCATCATTAGGTCTGTTTCATCATTAGGTCTGTTTCATCATTAGGTCTGTTTCATCATTAGGTCTGTTTCATCATTAGGTCTGTTTCATTAGGTCTGTTTCATCATTAGGTCTGTTTCATTAGGTCTGTTTCATCATTAGGTCTGTTTCATTAGGTCTGTTTCATATAGGTCTGTTTCATCATTAGGTCTGTTTCATTAGGTCTGTTTCATCATTAGGTCTGTTTCATCATAGGTCTGTTTCATCATTAGGTCTGTTTCATCATTAGGTCTGTTTCATGATTAGGTCTGTTTCATCATTAGGTCTGTTTCATCATTAGGTCTGTTTCATCATTAGGTCTGTTTCATCATTAGGTCTGTTTCATCATTAGGTCTGTTTCATCATTAGGTCTGTTTCATCATTAGGTCTGTTTCATCATTAGGTCTGTTTCATCATTAGGTCTGTTTCATCATTAGGTCTGTTTCATTAGGTCTGTTTCATCATTAGGTCTGTTTCATCATTAGGTCTGTTTCATCATTAGTCTGTTTCATCATTAGGTCTGTTTCATTATTGGTCTGTTTCATTATTAGGTCTGTTTCATTAGGTCTGTTTCATCATTAGGTCTGTTTCATTAGGTCTGTTTCATCATTAGGTCTGTTTCATTAGGTCTGTTTCATCATTAGGTCTGTTTCATTATTAGGTCTGTTTTCATTATTAGGCTGTCATTGTCTTCATCATTAGGTCTGTTTTTCATTTAGGTCTGTTTCATATAGGTCTGTTTTCATTAGGTCTGTTTCATCATAGGTCTGTTTCATCATTAGGTCTGTTTCATCATTAGTCTTTCATCATTAGGTCTGTTTCATCATTAGGTCTGTTTCATCATTAGGTCTGTTTCATCATTAGGTCTGTTTCATCATTAGGTCTGTTTCATCATTAGGTCTGTTTCATCATAGGTCTGTTTCATTAGGTCTGTTTCAGTCATTAGGTCTGTTTCATCATTAGGTCGTTTTCATCATTAGGTCTGTTTCATCATTAGGTCTGTTTCATTATTAGGTCTGTTTAGGTCTGTTGTCATTAGGTCTGTTTCATCTATTAGGTCTGTTTCATTAGGTCTGTTTCATCATTAGGTCTGTTTCATTAGGTCTGTTTCATCATTAGGTCTGTTTCATCATTAGGTCTGTTTCATCATTAGGTCTGTTTCATCATTAGGTCTGTTTCATCATTAGGGTCTGTTCATCATTAGGTCTGTTTCATCATTAGGTCTGTTTCATTAGGTCTGTTTCTCATTAGGTCTGTTTCATCATTAGGTCTGTTTCATCATTAGGTCTGTTTCATCATTAGGTCTGTTTCATTAGGTCTGTTTCATCATTGTAGTCTGTTTCATCATTAGGTCTGTT